>NC_090396.1:14961408-15149899 GCF_036365525.1 Heterodontus francisci
TTTAATGTTCAGTCCAATAATCACATTAAATATCTGATTAATGTTCAGTCCAATAATCACAGTAATTATCTGATTAATGTTCAGCCCAATAATCACATTAAATATCTGATTAATGTTCAGCCCAATAATCACAGTAAATATCTGATTAATGTTCAGTCCAATAATCACATTAAATATCTGATTAATGTTCAGCCCAATAATCACATTAAATATCTGATTAATGTTCAGCCCAATAATCACAGTAAATATCTGATTAATGTTCAGTCCAATAATCACAGTAAATATCTGATTAATGTTCAGCCAATAATCACATTAAATATCTGATTAATGTTCAGCCCAATAATCACAGTAAATATCTGATTAATGTTCAGTCCAATAATCACAGTAATTATCTGATTAATGTTCAGCCAATAATCACATTAAATATCTGATTAATGTTCAGCCCAATAATCACAGTAAATATCTGATTAATGTTCAGTCCAATAATCACAGTAAATATCTGATTAATGTTCAGCCCAATAATCACATTAAATATCTGATTAATGTTCAGCCAATAATCACAGTAAATATCTGATTAATGTTCAGCCCAATAATCACATTAAATATCTGATTAATGTTCAGCCCAATAATCACATTAAATATCTGATTAATGTTCAGTCCAATAATCACAGTAAATATCTGATTAATGTTCAGCCCAATAATCACAGTAAATATCTGATTAATGTTCAGCCCAATAATCACAGTAAATATCTGATTAATGTTCAGTCCAATAATCACAGTAAATATCTGATTAATGTTCAGTCCAATAATCACAGTAAATATCTGATTAATGTTCAGCCCAATAATCACAGTAAATATCTGATTAATGTTCAGCCCAATAATCACAGTAAATATCTGATTAATGTTCAGCCCAATAATCACAGTAAATATCTGATTAATGTTCAGCCCAATAATCACAGTAAATATCTGATTAATGTTCAGCCAATAATCACAGTAAATATCTGATTAATGTTCAGTCCAATAATCACAGTAAATATCTGATTAATGTTCAGCCCAATAATCACAGTAAATATCTGATTAATGTTCAGCCCAATAATCACAGTAAATATCTGATTAATGTTCAGCCCAATAATCACAGTAAATATCTGATTAATGTTCAGCCAATAATCACAGTAATATCTGATTAATGTTCAGCCAATAATCACAGTAAATATCTGATTAATGTTCAGCCAATAATCACAGTAAATATCTGATTAATGTTCAGCCCAATAATCACAGTAAATATCTGATTAATGTTCAGTCCAATAATCACAGTAAATATCTGATTAATGTTCAGCCAATAATCACAGTAAATATCTGATTAATGTTCAGCCCAATAATCACATTAAATATCTGATTAATGTCCAGCCCAATAATCACATTAAATATCTGATTAATGTTCAGCCCAATAATCACAGTAAATATCTGATTAATGTTCAGCCCAATAATCACAGTAAATATCTGATTAATGTTCAGTCCAATAATCACAGTAAATATCTGATTAATGTTCAGCCCAATAATCACAGTAAATATCTGATTAATGTTCAGTCCAATAATCACAGTAAATATCTGATTAATGTTCAGCCCAATAATCACATTAAATATCTGATTAATGTTCAGCCCAATAATCACAGTAAATATCTGATTAATGTTCAGCCAATAATCACATTAAATATCTGATTAATGTTCAGCCCAATAATCACAGTAAATATCTGATTAATGTTCAGTCCAATAATCACAGTAAATATCTGATTAATGTTCAGTCCAATAATCACATTAAATATCTGATTAATGTTCAGCCCAATAATCACATTAAATATCTGATTAATGTTCAGCCCAATAATCACAGTAAATATCTGATTAATGTTCAGTCCAATAATCACAGTAAATATCTGATTAATGTTCAGTCCAATAATCACAGTAAATATCTGATTAATGTTCAGCCCAATAATCACATTAAATATCTGATTAATGTTCAGTCCAATAATCACAGTAAATATCTGATTAATGTTCAGCCCAATAATCACATTAAATATCTGATTAATGTTCAGTCCAATAATCACAGTAAATATCTGATTAATGTTCAGCCCAATAATCACATTAAATATCTGATTAATGTTCAGCCCAATAATCACATTAAATATCTGATTAATGTTCAGTCCAATAATCACATTAAATATCTGATTAATGTCAGCCCAATAATCACATTAAATATCTGATTAATGTTCAGCCAATAATCACAGTAAATATCTGATTAATGTTCAGTCCAATAATCACAGTAAATATCTGATTAATGTTCAGTCCAATAATCACATTAAATATCTGATTAATGTTCAGTCCAATAATCACAGTAAATATCTGATTAATGTTCAGCCCAATAATCACATTAAATATCTGATTAATGTTCAGCCCAATAATCACAGTAAATATCTGATTAATGTTCAGCCCAATAATCACAGTAAATATCTGATTAATGTTCAGTCCAATAATCACAGTAAATATCTGATTAATGTTCAGTCCAATAATCACAGTAAATATCTGATTAATGTTCAGTCCAATAATCACAGTAAATATCTGATTAATGTTCAGCCAATAATCACAGTAAATATCTGATTAATGTTCAGCCCAATAATCACATTAAATATCTGATTAATGTTCAGCCCAATAATCACAGTAAATATCTGATTAATGTTCAGTCCAATAATCACAGTAATTATCTGATTAATGTTCAGCCAATAATCACATTAAATATCTGATTAATGTTCAGTCCAATAATCACATTAAATATCTGATTAATGTTCAGTCCAATAATCACAGTAATTATCTGATTAATGTTCAGCCCAATAATCACATTAAATATCTGATTAATGTTCAGCCCAATAATCACAGTAAATATCTGATTAATGTTCAGTCCAATAATCACATTAAATATCTGATTAATGTTCAGCCCAATAATCACAGTAAATATCTGATTAATGTTCAGTCCAATAATCACAGTAATTATCTGATTAATGTTCAGCCCAATAATCACATTAAATATCTGATTAATGTTCAGCCCAATAATCACATTAAATATCTGATTAATGTTCAGTCCAATAATCACAGTAAATATCTGATTAATGTTCAGCCCAATAATCACAGTAAATATCTGATTAATGTTCAGTCCAATAATCACAGTAATTATCTGATTAATGTTCAGCCCAATAATCACATTAAATATCTGATTAATGTTCAGTCCAATAATCACATTAAATATCTGATTAATGTTCAGCCCAATAATCACATTAAATATCTGATTAATGTTCAGCCCAATAATCACAGTAAATATCTGATTAATGTTCAGCCCAATAATCACAGTAAATATCTGATTAATGTTCAGTCCAATAATCACAGTAAATATCTGATTAATGTTCAGTCCAATAATCACAGTAAATATCTGATTAATGTTCAGTCCAATAATCACAGTAAATATCTGATTAATGTTCAGCCCAATAATCACATTAAATATCTGATTAATGTTCAGCCCAATAATCACAGTAAATATCTGATTAATGTTCAGTCCAATAATCACAGTAAATATCTGATTAATGTTCAGTCCAATAATCACATTAAATATCTGATTAATGTTCAGTCCAATAATCACAGTAAATATCTGATTAATGTTCAGCCCAATAATCACAGTAAATATCTGATTAATGTTCAGTCCAATAATCACATTAAATATCTGATTAATGTTCAGTCCAATAATCACAGTAAATATCTGATTAATGTTCAGCCCAATAATCACAGTAAATATCTGATTAATGTTCAGTCCAATAATCACATTAAATATCTGATTAATGTTCAGCCAATAATCACAGTAAATATCTGATTAATGTTCAGCCCAATAATCACATTAAATATCTGATTAATGTTCAGTCCAATAATCACATTAAATATCTGATTAATGTTCAGTCCAATAATCACAGTAAATATCTGATTAATGTTCAGCCCAATAATCACAGTAAATATCTGATTAATGTTCAGTCCAATAATCACATTAAATATCTGATTAATGTTCAGCCCAATAATCACAGTAAATATCTGATTAATGTTCAGCCCAATAATCACATTAAATATCTGATTAATGTTCAGTCCAATAATCACAGTAAATATCTGATTAATGTTCAGTCCAATAATCACAGTAAATATCTGATTAATGTTCAGCCCAATAATCACAGTAAATATCTGATTAATGTTCAGTCCAATAATCACATTAAATATCTGATTAATGTTCAGTCCAATAATCACATTAAATATCTGATTAATGTTCAGTCCAATAATCACAGTAATTATCTGATTAATGTTCAGCCCAATAATCACAGTAAATATCTGATTAATGTTCAGTCCAATAATCACATTAAATATCTGATTAATGTTCAGTCCAATAATCACATTAAATATCTGATTAATGTTCAGCCCAATAATCACATTAAATATCTGATTAATGTTCAGTCCAATAATCACATTAAATATCTGATTAATGTTCAGCCAATAATCACAGTAAATATCTGATTAATGTTCAGCCCAATAATCACAGTAAATATCTGATTAATGTTCAGCCCAATAATCACATTAAATATCTGATTAATGTTCAGCCAATAATCACATTAAATATCTGATTAATGTTCAGTCCAATAATCACATTAAATATCTGATTAATGTTCAGCCCAATAATCACAGTAAATATCTGATTAATGTTCAGCCCAATAATCACATTAAATATCTGATTAATGTTCAGCCCAATAATCACATTAAATATCTGATTAATGTTCAGCCCAATAATCACATTAAATATCTGATTAATGTTCAGTCCAATAATCACATTAAATATCTGATTAATGTTCAGCCCAATAATCACATTAAATATCTGATTAATGTTCAGCCCAATAATCACATTAAATATCTGATTAATGTTCAGCCCAATAATCACATTAAATATCTGATTAATGTTCAGTCCAATAATCACAGTAAATATCTGATTAATGTTCAGTCCAATAATCACATTAAATATCTGATTAATGTTCAGCCCAATAATCACATTAAATATCTGATTAATGTTCAGTCCAATAATCACAGTAAATATCTGATTAATGTTCAGCCCAATAATCACATTAAATATCTGATTAATGTTCAGCCCAATAATCACATTAAATATCTGATTAATGTCAGCCCAATAATCACATTAAATATCTGATTAATGTTCAGCCCAATAATCACATTAAATATCTGATTAATGTTCAGTCCAATAATCACAGTAAATATCTGATTAATGTTCAGCCCAATAATCACATTAAATATCTGATTAATGTCCAGCCCAATAATCACATTAAATATCTGATTAATGTTCAGCCCAATAATCACATTAAATATCTGATTAATGTCCAGTCCAATAATCACATTAAATATCTGATTAATGTCCAGCCCAATAATCACAGTAAATATCTGATTAATGTCAGCCCAATAATCACAGTAAATATCTGATTAATGTTCAGTCCAATAACACATTAAATATCTGATTAATGTTCAGCCCAATAATCACAGTAAATATCTGATTAATGTTCAGCCCAATAATCACATTAAATATCTGATTAATGTCCAGTCCAATAATCACAGTAAATATCTGATTAATGTTCAGTCCAATAATCACATTAAATATCTGATTAATGTCCAGTCCAATAATCACAGTAAATATCTGATTAATGTTCAGCCCAATAATCACAGTAAATATCTGATTAATGTCCAGCCCAATAATCACAGTAATTATCTGATTAATGTTCAGCCCAATAATCACATTAAATATCTGATTAATGTTCAGCCCAATAATCACATTAAATATCTGATTAATGTCCAGCCCAATAATCACAGTAAATATCTGATTAATGTTCAGCCCAATAATCACAGTAAATATCTGATTAATGTTCAGCCCAATAATCACATTAAATATCTGATTAATGTCCAGCCAATAATCACATTAAATATCTGATTAATGTTCAGCCCAATAATCACAGTAAATATCTGATTAATGTTCAGCCCAATAATCACATTAAATATCTGATTAATGTCCAGCCCAATAATCACAGTAAATATCTGATTAATGTCCAGCCCAATAATCACAGTAAATATCTGATTAATGTTCAGCCCAATAATCACAGTAAATATCTGATTAATGTTCAGCCCAATAATCACATTAAATATCTGATTAATGTCCAGCCCAATAATCACAGTAAATATCTGATTAATGTCCAGCCCAATAATCACAGTAAATATCTGATTAATGTCCAGCCCAATAATCACAGTAAATATCTGATTAATGTTCAGCCCAATAATCACAGTAAATATCTGATTAATGTCCAGCCCAATAATCACAGTAAATATCTGATTAATGTTCAGCCCAATAATCACAGTAATTATCTGATTAATGTTCAGCCCAATAATCACATTAAATATCTGATTAATGTTCAGCCCAATAATCACAGTAAATATCTGATTAATGTCCAGCCCAATAATCACAGTAAATATCTGATTAATGTTCAGCCCAATAATCACAGTAAATATCTGATTAATGTCCAGCCCAATAATCACAGTAAATATCTGATTAATGTCCAGCCCAATAATCACAGTAATTATCTGATTAATGTTCAGCCCAATAATCACATTAAATATCTGATTAATGTCCAGCCCAATAATCACAGTAAATATCTGATTAATGTCCAGCCCAATATAGCCCAATAATCACAGTAAATATCTGATTAATGTCCAGCCCAATAATCACAGTAAATATCTGATTAATGTCCAGCCCAATAATCACAGTAAATATCTGATTAATGTCAGCCCAATAATCACAGTAAATATCTGATTAATGTCCAGCCCAATAATCACAGTAAATATCTGATTAATGTCCAGCCCAATAATCACAGTAATTATCTGATTAATGTCAGCCCAATAATCACAGTAAATATCTGATTAATGTCCAGCCCAATAATCACAGTAAATATCTGATTAATGTCCAGCCCAATAATCACAGTAAATATCTGATTAATGTCCAGCCCAATAATCACAGTAAATATCTGATTAATGTCCAGCCCAATAATCACAGTAAATATCTGATTAATGTCAGCCCAATAATCACAGTAAATATCTGATTAATGTCAGCCCAATAATCACAGTAAATATCTGATTAATGTCCAGCCCAATAATCACAGTAAATATCTGATTAATGTCCAGCCCAATAATCACAGTAAATATCTGATTAATGTCCAGCCCAATAATCACAGTAAATATCTGATTAATGTCCAGCCCAATAATCACAGTAAATATCTGATTAATGTCCAGCCCAATAATCACAGTAAATATCTGATTAATGTCAGCCCAATAATCACAGTAAATATCTGATTAATGTCCAGCCCAATAATCACAGTAAATATCTGATTAATGTCCAGCCCAATAATCACAGTAAATATCTGATTAATGTCCAGCCCAATAATCACAGTAAATATCTGATTAATGTCCAGCCCAATAATCACAGTAAATATCTGATTAATGTTCAGCCCAATAATCACAGTAAATATCTGATTAATGTCCAGCCCAATAATCACAGTAAATATCTGATTAATGTCCAGCCCAATAATCACAGTAAATATCTGATTAATGTCAGCCCAATAATCACAGTAAATATCTGATTAATGTCAGCCCAATAATCACAGTAAATATCTGATTAATGTCCAGCCCAATAATCACAGTAAATATCTGATTAATGTTCAGCCCAATAATCACAGTAAATATCTGATTAATGTCCAGCCCAATAATCACAGTAAATATCTGATTAATGTCCAGCCAATAATCACAGTAAATATCTGATTAATGTCCAGCCCAATAATCACAGTAAATATCTGATTAATGTCCAGCCCAATAATCACAGTAAATATCTGATTAATGTTCAGCCCAATAATCACAGTAAATATCTGATTAATGTCAGCCCAATAATCACAGTAAATATCTGATTAATGTTCAGCCCAATAATCACAGTAAATATCTGATTAATGTTCAGCCCAATAATCACAGTAAATATCTGATTAATGTTCAGCCCAATAATCACAGTAAATATCTGATTAATGTTCAGCCCAATAATCACAGTAAATATCTGATTAATGTCCAGCCCAATAATCACAGTAAATATCTGATTAATGTTCAGCCCAATAATCACAGTAATTATCTGATTAATGTTCAGCCCAATAATCACATTAAATATCTGATTAATGTCCAGCCCAATAATCACAGTAAATATCTGATTAATGTCCAGCCCAATAATCACAGTAAATATCTGATTAATGTCCAGCCCAATAATCACAGTAAATATCTGATTAATGTCCAGCCCAATAATCACAGTAAATATCTGATTAATGTCCAGCCCAATAATCACAGTAAATATCTGATTAATGTCCAGCCCAATAATCACAGTAAATATCTGATTAATGTTCAGTCCAATAATCACAGTAAATATCTGATTAATGTTCAGCCCAATAATCACAGTAAATATCTGATTAATGTTCAGCCCAATAATCACATTAAATATCTGATTAATGTTCAGCCCAATAATCACAGTAAATATCTGATTAATGTTCAGTCCAATAATCACAGTAAATATCTGATTAATGTTCAGCCCAATAATCACAGTAAATATCTGATTAATGTTCAGTCCAATAATCACAGTAAATATCTGATTAATGTTCAGCCCAATAATCACAGTAAATATCTGATTAATGTTCAGTCCAATAATCACAGTAAATATCTGATTAATGTTCAGCCCAATAATCACATTAAATATCTGATTAATGTTCAGTCCAATAATCACAGTAAATATCTGATTAATGTTCAGCCCAATAATCACAGTAAATATCTGATTAATGTTCAGTTCAATAATCACAGTAAATATCTGATTAATGTTCAGTCCAATAATCACAGTAAATATCTGATTAATGTTCAGCCCAATAATCAAGTAAATATCTGATTAATGTTCAGTCCAATAATCACAGTAAATATCTGATTAATGTTCAGCCCAATAATCACAGTAAATATCTGATTAATGTTCAGTCCAATAATCACAGTAAATATCTGATTAATGTTCAGTCCAATAATCACAGTAAATATCTGATTAATGTTCAGTCCAATAATCACAGTAAATATCTGATTAATGTTCAGCCCAATAATCACATTAAATATCTGATTAATGTTCAGTCCAATAATCACATTAAATATCTGATTAATGTTCAGTCCAATAATCACAGTAAATATCTGATTAATGTTCAGTTCAATAATCACAGTAAATATCTGATTAATGTTCAGTCCAATAATCACAGTAAATATCTGATTAATGTTCAGTTCCAATAATCACAGTAAATATCTGATTAATGTTCAGTCCAATAATCACAGTAAATATCTGATTAATGTTCAGTCCAATAATCACAGTAAATATCTGATTAATGTTCAGTTCAATAATCACATTAAATATCTGATTAATGTTCAGCCCAATAATCACAGTAAATATCTGATTAATGTTCAGTTCAATAATCACAGTAAATATCTGATTAATGTTCAGTCCAATAATCACAGTAAATATCTGATTAATGTTCAGTCCAATAATCACAGTAAATATCTGATTAATGTTCAGCCCAATAATCACATTAAATATCTGATTAATGTTCAGTCCAATAATCACATTAAATATCTGATTAATGTTCAGTCCAATAATCACAGTAATTATCTGATTAATGTTCAGCCCAATAATCACATTAAATATCTGATTAATGTTCAGCCCAATAATCACAGTAAATATCTGATTAATGTTCAGTCCAATAATCACAGTAAATATCTGATTAATGTTCAGCCCAATAATCACATTAAATATCTGATTAATGTTCAGCCCAATAATCACAGTAAATATCTGATTAATGTTCAGTCCAATAATCACAGTAATTATCTGATTAATGTTCAGCCCAATAATCACATTAAATATCTGATTAATGTTCAGTCCAATAATCACAGTAAATATCTGATTAATGTTCAGCCCAATAATCACATTAAATATCTGATTAATGTTCAGCCCAATAATCACAGTAAATATCTGATTAATGTTCAGTCCAATAATCACAGTAATTATCTGATTAATGTTCAGCCCAATAATCACATTAAATATCTGATTAATGTTCAGCCCAATAATCACAGTAAATATCTGATTAATGTTCAGTCCAATAATCACAGTAATTATCTGATTAATGTTCAGCCCAATAATCACATTAAATATCTGATTAATGTTCAGCCCAATAATCACATTAAATATCTGATTAATGTTCAGCCCAATAATCACAGTAAATATCTGATTAATGTTCAGTCCAATAATCACAGTAATTATCTGATTAATGTTCAGTCCAATAATCACATTAAATATCTGATTAATGTTCAACCCAATAATCACATTAAATATCTGATTAATGTTCAGCCCAATAATCACAGTAAATATCTGATTAATGTTCAGTCCAATAATCACAGTAAATATCTGATTAATGTTCAGCCCAATAATCACATTAAATATCTGATTAATGTTCAGCCCAATAATCACAGTAAATATCTGATTAATGTTCAGTCCAATAATCACAGTAATTATCTGATTAATGTTCAGTCCAATAATCACATTAAATATCTGATTAATGTTCAGCCCAATAATCACATTAAATATCTGATTAATGTTCAGCCCAATAATCACAGTAAACATCTGATTAATGTTCAGTCCAATAATCACAGTAAATATCTGATTAATGTTCAGTTCAATAATCACATTAAATATCTGATTAATGTTCAGTCCAATAATCACAGTAAATATCTGATTAATGTTCAGCCCAATAATCACATTAAATATCTGATTAATGTTCAGTCCAATAATCACAGTAAATATCTGATTAATGTTCAGCCCAATAATCACATTAAATATCTGATTAATGTTCAGTCCAATAATCACAGTAAATATCTGATTAATGTTCAGTTCAATAATCACATTAAATATCTGATTAATGTTCAGTCCAATAATCACAGTAAATATCTGATTAATGTTCAGTTCAATAATCACATTAAATATCTGATTAATGTTCAGTCCAATAATCACAGTAAATATCTGATTAATGTTCAGCCCAATAATCACATTAAATATCTGATTAATGTCCAGCCCAATAATCACATTAAATATCTGATTAATGTTCAGCCCAATAATCACAGTAAATATCTGATTAATGTTCAGTCCAATAATCACAGTAAATATCTGATTAATGTTCAGTTCAATAATCACATTAAATATCTGATTAATGTTCAGTCCAATAATCACAGTAAATATCTGATTAATGTTCAGCCCAATAATCACATTAAATATCTGATTAATGTTCAGCCCAATAATCACAGTAAATATCTGATTAATGTTCAGTCCAATAATCACAGTAATTATCTGATTAATGTTCAGCCCAATAATCACAGTAAATATCTGATTAATGTTCAGCCCAATAATCACATTAAATATCTGATTAATGTTCAGCCCAATAATCACATTAAATATCTGATTAATGTTCAGCCCAATAATCACAGTAAATATCTGATTAATGTTCAGTCCAATATCACAGTAATTATCTGATTAATGTTCAGCCCAATAATCACACTAAATATCTGATTAATGTTCAGCCCAATAATCACATTAAATATCTGATTAATGTTCAGCCCAATAATCACAGTAAATATCTGATTAATGTTCAGCCCAATAATCACATTAAATATCTGATTAATGTTCAGCCCAATAATCACAGTAAATATCTGATTAATGTTCAGTCCAATAATCACAGTAATTATCTGATTAATGTTCAGCCCAATAATCACAGTAAATATCTGATTAATGTTCAGCCCAATAATCACATTAAATATCTGATTAATGTTCAGCCCAATAATCACAGTAAATATCTGATTAATGTTCAGTCCAATAATCACAGTAATTATCTGATTAATGTTCAGCCCAATAATCACAGTAAATATCTGATTAATGTTCAGTCCAATAATCACATTAAATATCTGATTAATGTTCAGCCCAATAATCACAGTAAATATCTGATTAATGTTCAGTCCAATAATCACAGTAATTATCTGATTAATGTTCAGCCCAATAATCACATTAAATATCTGATTAATGTTCAGCCCAATAATCATATTAAATATCTGATTAATGTTCAGCCCAATAATCACATTAAATATCTGATTAATGTTCAGCCCAATAATCACAGTAATTATCTGATTAATGTTCAGCCCAATAATCACATTAAATATCTGATTAATGTTCAGCCTAATAATCACAGTAAATATCTGATTAATGTCAGCCCAATAATCACATTAAATATCTGATTAATGTTCAGCCCAATAATCACATTAAATATCTGATTAATGTTCAGCCCAATAATCACAGTAATTATCTGATTAATGTTCAGCCCAATAATCACATTAAATATCTGATTAATGTTCAGCCCAATAATCACATTAAATATCTGATTAATGTTCAGTCCAATAATCACATTAAATATCTGATTAATGTTCAGCCCAATAATCACATTAAATATCTGATTAATGTTCAGCCCAATAATCATATTAAATATCTGATTAATGTTCAGTCCAATAATCACATTAAATATCTGATTAATGTTCAGCCCAATAATCACATTAAATATCTGATTAATGTTCAGCCCAATAATCACATTAAATATCTGATTAATGTTCAGCCCAATAATCACATTAAATATCTGATTAATGTTCAGTCCAATAATCACATTAAATATCTGATTAATGTTCAGTCCAATAATCACATTAAATATCTGATTAATGTTCAGTCCCAATAATCACATTAAATATCTGATTAATGTTCAGACCAATAATCACATTAAATATCTGATTAATGTTCATCCCAATAATCACATTAAATATCTGATTAATGTCCAGTCCAATAATCACCTTAAATATCTGATTAATGTCCAGCCCAATAATCACAGTAAATATCTGATTAATGTTCAGCCCAATAATCACATTAAATATCTGATTAATGTTCAGTCCAATAATCACATTAAATATCTGATTAATGTTCAGCCCAATAATCACATTAAATATCTGATTAATGTTCAGCCCAATAATCACATTAAATATCTGATTAATGTTCAGTCCCAATAATCACATTAAATATCTGATTAATGTCCAGTCCAATAATCACATTAAATATCTGATTAATGTCCAGCCCAATAATCACAGTAAATATCTGATTAATGTTCAGCCCAATAATCACAGTAAATATCTGATTAATGTTCAGCCCAATAATCACATTAAATATCTGATTAATGTTCAGCCCAATAATCACATTAAATATCTGATTAATGTTCAGTCCAATAATCACATTAAATATCTGATTAATGTCCAGCCCAATAATCACAGTAAATATCTGATTAATGTTCAGCCCAATAATCACAGTAAATATCTGATTAATGTTCAGCCCAATAATCACATTAAATATCTGATTAATGTTCAGCCCAATAATCACATTAAATATCTGATTAATGTTCAGCCCAATAATCACATTAAATATCTGATTAATGTTCATCCCAATAATCACATTAAATATCTGATTAATGTCCAGTCCAATAATCACATTAAATATCTGATTAATGTCCAGCCCAATAATCACAGTAAATATCTGATTAATGTTCAGCCCAATAATCACATTAAATATCTGATTAATGTTCAGCCCAATAATCACATTAAATATCTGATTAATGTTCAGCCCAATAATCACAGTAAATATCTGATTAATGTTCAGCCCAATAATCACATTAAATATCTGATTAATGTTCAGCCCAATAATCACAGTAATTATCTGATTAATGTTCAGCCCAATAATCACATTAAATATCTGATTAATGTTCAGCCCAATAATCACAGTAAATATCTGATTAATGTTCAGCCCAATAATCACAGTAAATATCTGATTAATGTTCAGCCCAATAATCACATTAAATATCTGATTAATGTTCAGCCCAATAATCACATTAAATATCTGATTAATGTTCAGCCCAATAATCACATTAAATATCTGATTAATGTTCAGCCCAATAATCACATTAAATATCTGATTAATGTTCAGCCCAATAATCACATTAAATATCTGATTAATGTTCAGCCCAATAATCACATTAAATATCTGATTAATGTTCAGCCCAATAATCACATTAAATATCTGATTAATGTTCAGCCCAATAATCACATTAAATATCTGATTAATGTTCAGCCCAATAATCACATTAAATATCTGATTAATGTTCAGCCCAATAATCACATTAAATATCTGATTAATGTTCAGCCCAATAATCACAGTAAATATCTGATTAATGTTCAGCCCAATAATCACATTAAATATCTGATTAATGTTCAGCCCAATAATCATATTAAATATCTGATTAATGTTCAGCCCAATAATCACATTAAATATCTGATTAATGTTCAGCCCAATAATCACATTAAATATCTGATTAATGTTCAGCCCAATAATCACATTAAATATCTGATTAATGTTCAGCCCAATAATCACATTAAATATCTGATTAATGTTCAGCCCAATAATCACATTAATTATCTGATTAATGTTCAGCCCAATAATCACATTAAATATCTGATTAATGTTCAGCCCAATAATCACATTAAATATCTGATTAATGTTCAGCCCAATAATCACATTAAATATCTGATTAATGTTCAGCCCAATAATCATATTAAATATCTGATTAATGTTCAGTCCAATAATCACATTAAATATCTGATTAATGTTCAGCCCAATAATCATATTAAATATCTGATTAATGTTCAGTCCAATAATCACATTAAATATCTGATTAATGTTCAGCCCAATAATCACATTAAATATCTGATTAATGTTCAGCCCAATAATCACAGTAAATATCTGATTAATGTTCAGCCCAATAATCATATTAAATATCTGATTAATGTTCAGTCCAATAATCACATTAAATATCTGATTAATGTTCAGCCCAATAATCATATTAAATATCTGATTAATGTTCAGTCCAATAATCACATTAAATATCTGATTAATGTTCAGCCCAATAATCACATTAAATATCTGATTAATGTTCAGCCCAATAATCATATTAAATATCTGATTAATGTTCAGTCCAATAATCACATTAAATATCTGATTAATGTTCAGTCCAATAATCACATTAAATATCTGATTAATGTTCATCCCAATAATCACATTAAATATCTGATTAATGTCCAGTCCAATAATCACATTAAATATCTGATGAATGTCCAGTCCAATAATCACATTAAATATCTGATTAATGTTCAGCCCAATAATCATATTAAATATCTGATTAATGTTCAGTCCAATAATCTCATTAAATATCTGATTAATGTTCAGCCCAATAATCATATTAAATATCTGATTAATGTTCATCCCAATAATCACAGTAAATATCTGATTAATGTTCAGCCCAATAATCACATTAAATATCTGATTAATGTTCAGTCCAATAATCACATTAAATATCTGATTAATGTTCATCCCAATAATCACATTAAATATCTGATTAATGTCCAGTCCAATAATCACATTAAATATCTGATTAATGTCCAGTCCAATAATCACATTAAATATCTGATTAATGTTCAGCCCAATAATCACATTAAATATCTGATTAATGTTCAGTCCAATAATCACATTAAATATCTGATTAATGTCCAGTCCAATAATCACATTAAATATCTGATTAATGTCCAGTCCAATAATCACATTAAATATCTGATTAATGTTCAGCCCAATAATCACATTAAATATCTGATTAATGTTCAGCCCAATAATCACATTAAATATCTGATTAATGTTCAGTCCAATAATCACATTAAATATCTGATTAATGTTCAGCCCAATAATCACATTAAATATCTGATTAATGTTCAGCCCAATAATCACATTAAATATCTGATTAATGTCCAGTCCAATAATCACATTAAATATCTGATTAATGTTCAGCCCAATAATCACATTAAATATCTGATTAATGTTCAGCCCAATAATCACATTAAATATCTGATTAATGTTCAGCCCAATAATCACATTAAATATCTGATTAATGTTCAGTCCAATAATCACCTTAAATATCTGATTAATGTTCAGCCCAATAATCACATTAAATATCTGATTAATGTTCAGCCCAATAATCACATTAAATATCTGATTAATGTTCAGCCCAATAATCACATTAAATATCTGATTAATGTTCAGTCCAATAATCACATTAAATATCTGATTAATGTTCAGCCCAATAATCACATTAAATATCTGATTAATGTTCAGTCCAATAATCACATTAAATATCTGATTAATGTCCAGTCCAATAATCACATTAAATATCTGATTAATGTTCAGCCCAATAATCACATTAAATATCTGATTAATGTTCAGTCCAATAATCACATTAAATATCTGATTAATGTTCAGCCCAATAATCACATTAAATATCTGATTAATGTCCAGTCCAATAATCACATTAAATATCTGATTAATGTCCAGTCCAATAATCACAGTAAATATCTGATTAATGTTCAGTCCAATAATCACATTAAATATCTGATTAATGTCCAGTCCAATAATCACATTAAATATCTGATTAATGTCCAGTCCAATAATCACATTAAATATCTGATTAATGTTCAGTCCAATAATCACATTAAATATCTGATTAATGTTCAGTCCAATAATCACATTAAATATCTGATTAATGTCCAGTCCAATAATCACATTAAATATCTGATTAATGTCCAGTCCAATAATCACATTAAATATCTGATTAATGTTCAGCCCAATAATCACATTAAATATCTGATTAATGTTCAGCCCAATAATCACATTAAATATCTGATTAATGTTCAGCCCAATAATCACCTTAAATATCTGATTAATGTTCAGTCCAATAATCACATTAAATATCTGATTAATGTCCAGTCCAATAATCACATTAAATATCTGATTAATGTCCAGTCCAATAATCACATTAAATATCTGATTAATGTTCAGCCCAATAATCACCTTAAATATCTGATTAATGTTCAGCCCAATAATCACCTTAAATATCTGATTAATGTCCAGTCCAATAATCACATTAAATATCTGATGAATGTCCAGTCCAATAATCACATTAAATATCTGATTAATGTTCAGCCCAATAATCACCTTAAATATCTGATTAATGTTCAGCCCAATAATCACCTTAAATATCTGATTAATGTTCAGTCCAATAATCACATTAAATATCTGATTAATGTCCAGTCCAATAATCACATTAAATATCTGATTAATGTCCAGTCCAATAATCACATTAAATATCTGATTAATGTTCAGCCCAATAATCACCTTAAATATCTGATTAATGTCAGTCCAATAATCACATTAAATATCTGATGAATGTCCAGTCCAATAATCACATTAAATATCTGATTAATGTTCAGCCCAATAATCACCTTAAATATCTGATTAATGTTCAGTCCAATAATCACATTAAATATCTGATTAATGTCCAGTCTAATAATCACATTAAATATCTGATTAATGTCCAGTCCAATAATCACATTAAATATCTGATTAATGTTCAGTCCCAATAATCACATTAAATATCTGATTAATGTTCAGTCCCAATAATCACATTAAATATCTGATTAATGTTCAGCCCAATAATCACATTAAATATCTGATTAATGTTCAGCCCAATAATCACCTTAAATATCTGATTAATGTTCAGCCCAATAATCACATTAAATATCTGATTAATGTCCAGTCCAATAATCACATTAAATATCTGATTAATGTTCAGCCCAATAATCACCTTAAATATCTGATTAATGTTCAGCCCAATAATCACATTAAATATCTGATTAATGTTCAGCCCAATAATCACATTAAATATCTGATTAATGTTCAGCCCAATAATCACATTAAATATCTGATTAATGTTCAGCCCAATAATCACATTAAATATCTGATTAATGTTCAGCCCAATAATCACATTAAATATCTGATTAATGTTCAGCCCAATAATCACATTAAATATCTGATTAATGTTCAGCCCAATAATCACATTAAATATCTGATTAATGTCCAGTCCAATAATCACATTAAATATCTGATTAATGTCCAGTCCAATAATCACAGTAAATATCTGATTAATGTCCAGTCCAATAATCACATTAAATATCTGATTAATGTCCAGTCCAATAATCACATTAAATATCTGATTAATGTTCAGTCCAATAATCACAGTAATTATCTGATTAATGTTCAGCCCAATAATCACATTAAATATCTGATTAATGTTCAGTCCAATAATCACATTAAATATCTGATTAATGTTCAGTCCAATAATCACAGTAAATATCTGATTAATGTCCAGTCCAATAATCACATTAGATATCTGATTAATGTCCAGTCCAATAATCACAGTAAATATCTGATTAATGTCCAGTCCAATAATCACATTAAATATCTGATTAATGTCCAGTCCAATAATCATATTAAATATCTGATTAATGTTCAGTCCAATAATCACAGTAATTATCTGATTAATGTTCAGCCCAATAATCACATTAAATATCTGATTAATGTTCAGTCCAATAATCACATTAAATATCTGATTAATGTTCAGTCCAATAATCACATTAAATATCTGATTAATGTCCAGCCCAATAATCACATTAAATATCTGATTAATGTTCAGCCCAATAATCACATTAAATATCTGATTAATGTTCAGCCCAATAATCACATTAAATATCTGATTAATGTTCAGCCCAATAATCACATTAAATATCTGATTAATGTTCAGTCCAATAATCACATTAAATATCTGATTAATGTTCAGTCCAATAATCACATTAAATATCTGATTAATGTTCAGTCCAATAATCACATTAAATATCTGATTAATGTTCAGTCCAATAATCACAGTAATTATCTGATTAATGTTCAGCCCAATAATCACATTAAATATCTGATTAATGTTCAGTCCAATAATCACATTAAATATCTGATTAATGTTCAGCCCAATAATCACATTAAATATCTGATTAATGTTCAGTCCAATAATCACATTAAATATCTGATTAATGTTCAGTCCAATAATCACATTAAATATCTGATTAATGTTCAGTCCAATAATCACAGTAATTATCTGATTAATGTTCAGCCCAATAATCACATTAAATATCTGATTAATGTTCAGTCCAATAATCACATTAAATATCTGATTAATGTTCAGTCCAATAATCACATTAAATATCTGATTAATGTTCAGTCCCAATAATCACATTAAATATCTGATTAATGTTCAGTCCAATAATCACAGTAATTATCTGATTAATGTTCAGCCCAATAATCACATTAAATATCTGATTAATGTTCATCCCAATAATCACAGTAAATATCTGATTAATGTTCAGCCCAATAATCACATTAAATATCTGATTAATGTTCAGTCCAATAATCACAGTAAATATCTGATTAATGTTCAGCCCAATAATCACATTAAATATCTGATTAATGTTCAGTCCAATAATCACAGTAAATATCTGATTAATGTTCAGCCCAATAATCACATTAAATATCTGATTAATGTTCAGTCCAATAATCACAGTAATTATCTGATTAATGTTCAGCCCAATAATCACATTAAATATCTGATTAATGTTCAGTCCAATAATCACATTAAATATCTGATTAATGTTCATCCCAATAATCACATTAAATATCTGATTAATGTCCAGTCCAATAATCACAGTAAATATCTGATTAATGTTCAGTCCAATAATCACAGTAAATATCTGATTAATGTTCAGCCCAATAATCACATTAAATATCTGATTAATGTTCAGCCCAATAATCACATTAAATATCTGATTAATGTTCAGTCCAATAATCACATTAAATATCTGATTAATGTTCAGTCCAATAATCACAGTAAATATCTGATTAATGTTCAGTCCAATAATCACATTAAATATCTGATTAATGTCCAGTCCAATAATCACAGTAAATATCTGATTAATGTTCAGTCCAATAATCACAGTAAATATCTGATTAATGTTCAGCCCAATAATCACATTAAATATCTGATTAATGTTCAGTCCAATAATCACATTAAATATCTGATTAATGTCCAGTCCAATAATCACATTAAATATCTGATTAATGTTCAGTCCAATAATCACAGTAATTATCTGATTAATGTTCAGCCCAATAATCACATTAAATATCTGATTAATGTTCAGTCCAATAATCACATTAAATATCTGATTAATGTTCAGTCCCAATAATCACATTAAATATCTGATTAATGTCCAGTCCAATAATCACAGTAAATATCTGATTAATGTTCAGTCCAATAATCACATTAAATATCTGATTAATGTTCATCCCAATAATCACATTAAATATCTGATTAATGTCCAGTCCAATAATCACATTAAATATCTGATTAATGTTCAGCCCAATAATCACATTAAATATCTGATTAATGTTCAGCCCAATAATCACATTAAATATCTGATTAATGTTCAGCCCAATAAACACATTAAATATCTGATTAATGTTCAGTCCAATAATCACAGTAAATATCTGATTAATGTTCAGTCCAATAATCACAGTAAATATCTGATTAATGTTCAGCCCAATAATCACATTAAATATCTGATTAATGTTCAGTCCAATAATCACAGTAAATATCTGATTAATGTTCAGTCCAATAATCACATTAAATATCTGATTAATGTCCAGTCCAATAATCACAGTAAATATCTGATTAATGTTCAGTCCAATAATCACAGTAAATATCTGATTAATGTTCAGCCCAATAATCACATTAAATATCTGATTAATGTTCAGTCCAATAATCACATTAAATATCTGATTAATGTCAGTCCAATAATCACATTAAATATCTGATTAATGTTCAGTCCAATAATCACATTAAATATCTGATTAATGTCCAGTCCAATAATCACATTAAATATCTGATTAATGTCCAGTCCAATAATCACAGTAAATATCTGATTAATGTTCAGTCCAATAATCACATTAAATATCTGATTAATGTCCAGTCCAATAATCACAGTAAATATCTGATTAATGTTCAGTCCAATAATCACAGTAAATATCTGATTAATGTTCAGCCCAATAATCACATTAAATATCTGATTAATGTTCAGTCCAATAATCACATTAAATATCTGATTAATGTCCAGTCCAATAATCACAGTAAATATCTGATTAATGTTCAGTCCAATAATCACAGTAAATATCTGATTAATGTTCAGCCCAATAATCACATTAAATATCTGATTAATGTTCAGTCCAATAATCACAGTAAATATCTGATTAATGTTCAGTCCAATAATCACATTAAATATCTGATTAATGTCCAGTCCAATAATCACAGTAAATATCTGATTAATGTTCAGTCCAATAATCACAGTAAATATCTGATTAATGTTCAGCCCAATAATCACATTAAATATCTGATTAATGTTCAGTCCAATAATCACATTAAATATCTGATTAATGTCCAGTCCAATAATCACATTAAATATCTGATTAATGTTCAGTCCAATAATCACAGTAAATATCTGATTAATGTTCAGCCCAATAATCACATTAAATATCTGATTAATGTTCAGTCCAATAATCACATTAAATATCTGATTAATGTTCATCCCAATAATCACATTAAATATCTGATTAATGTCCAGTCCAATAATCACAGTAAATATCTGATTAATGTTCAGCCCAATAATCACATTAAATATCTGATTAATGTTCAGCCCAATAATCACAGTAAATATCTGATTAATGTTCATCCCAATAATCACATTAAATATCTGATTAATGTTCAGTCCAATAATCACATTAAATATCTGATTAATGTTCAGCCCAATAATCACATTAAATATCTGATTAATGTTCAGCCCAATAATCACATTAAATATCTGATTAATGTTCAGCCCAATAATCACATTAAATATCTGATTAATGTTCAGCCCAATAATCACATTAAATATCTGATTAATGTTCAGCCCAATAATCACAGTAATTATCTGATTAATGTTCATCCCAATAATCACATTAAATATCTGATTAATGTTCAGTCCAATAATCACATTAAATATCTGATTAATGTTCAGCCCAATAATCACATTAAATATCTGATTAATGTTCAGTCCAATAATCACATTAAATATCTGATTAATGTTCAGCCCAATAATCACATTAAATATCTGATTAATGTTCAGCCCAATAATCACATTAAATATCTGATTAATGTTCAGCCCAATAATCACATTAAATATCTGATTAATGTTCAGTCCAATAATCACATTAAATATCTGATTAATGTTCAGCCCAATAATCACATTAAATATCTGATTAATGTTCAGTCCAATAATCACATTAAATATCTGATTAATGTTCAGCCCAATAATCACATTAAATATCTGATTAATGTTCAGCCCAATAATCACATTAAATATCTGATTAATGTTCAGCCCAATAATCACATTAATTATCTGATTAATGTTCAGTCCAATAATCACATTAAATATCTGATTAATGTTCAGCCCAATAATCACATTAAATATCTGATTAATGTTCAGCCCAATAATCACATTAAATATCTGATTAATGTTCAGCCCAATAATCACATTAAATATCTGATTAATGTTCAGTCCAATAATCACATTAAATATCTGATTAATGTTCAGCCCAATAATCACATTAAATATCTGATTAATGTTCAGCCCAATAATCACATTAAATATCTGATTAATGTTCAGCCCAATAATCACATTAAATATCTGATTAATGTTCAGCCCAATAATCACATTAAATATCTGATTAATGTTCAGTCCAATAATCAATTAAATATCTGATTAATGTTCAGCCCAATAATCACATTAAATATCTGATTAATGTTCAGCCCAATAATCACATTAAATATCTGATTAATGTTCATCCCAATAATCACATTAAATATCTGATTAATGTTCATCCCAATAATCACATTAAATATCTGATTAATGTTCATCCCAATAATCACAGTAAATATCTGATTAATGTTCATCCCAATAATCACATTAAATATCTGATTAATGTTCATCCCAATAATCACATTAAATATCTGATTAATGTTCATCCCAATAATCACAGTAAATATCTGATTAATGTTCATCCCAATAATCACATTAAATATCTGATTAATGTTCATCCCAATAATCACATTAAATATCTGATTAATGTTCATCCCAATAATCACATTAAATATCTGATTAATGTTCATCCCAATAATCACATTAAATATCTGATTAATGTTCATCCCAATAATCACATTAAATATCTGATTAATGTTCAGTCCAATAATCACAGTAAATATCTGATTAATGTTCATCCCAATAATCACATTAAATATCTGATTAATGTTCATCCCAATAATCACAGTAAATATCTGATTAATGTTCATCCCAATAATCACAGTAAATATCTGATTAATGTTCAGTCCAATAATCACATTAAATATCTGATTAATGTTCATCCCAATAATCACAGTAAATATCTGATTAATGTTCATCCCAATAATCACATTAAATATCTGATTAATGTTCATCCCAATAATCACATTAAATATCTGATTAATGTTCATCCCAATAATCACAGTAAATATCTGATTAATGTTCATCCCAATAATCACAGTAAATATCTGATTAATGTTCATCCCAATAATCACATTAAATATCTGATTAATGTTCATCCCAATAATCACATTAAATATCTGATTAATGTTCATCCCAATAATCACATTAAATATCTGATTAATGTTCAGTCCAATAATCACATTAAATATCTGATTAATGTTCAGTCCAATAATCACATTAAATATCTGATTAATGTTCATCCCAATAATCACAGTAAATATCTGATTAATGTTCAGTCCAATAATCACATTAAATATCTGATTAATGTTCAGTCCAATAATCACAGTAAATATCTGATTAATGTTCATCCCAATAATCACATTAAATATCTGATTAATGTTCAGTCCAATAATCACAGTAAATATCTGATTAATGTTCATCCCAATAATCACATTAAATATCTGATTAATGTTCAGTCCAATAATCACAGTAAATATCTGATTAATGTTCAGTCCAATAATCACATTAAATATCTGATTAATGTTCAGCCCAATAATCACAGTAAATATCTGATTAATGTTCAGTCCAATAATCACATTAAATATCTGATTAATGTTCAGTCCAATAATCACATTAAATATCTGATTAATGTTCATCCCAATAATCACATTAAATATCTGATTAATGTTCAGCCCAATAATCACAGTAAATATCTGATTAATGTTCATCCCAATAATCACATTAAATATCTGATTAATGTTCAGTCCAATAATCACATTAAATATCTGATTAATGTTCAGCCCAATAATCACAGTAAATATCTGATTAATGTTCAGTCCAATAATCACATTAAATATCTGATTAATGTTCAGTCCAATAATCACATTAAATATCTGATTAATGTTCAGCCCAATAATCACAGTAAATATCTGATTAATGTTCAGTCCAATAATCACATTAAATATCTGATTAATGTTCAGCCCAATAATCACATTAAATATCTGATTAATGTTCATCCCAATAATCACAGTAAATATCTGATTAATGTTCAGTCCAATAATCACATTAAATATCTGATTAATGTTCAGCCCAATAATCACATTAAATATCTGATTAATGTTCATCCCAATAATCACAGTAAATATCTGATTAATGTTCAGTCCAATAATCACATTAAATATCTGATTAATGTTCAGCCCAATAATCACATTAAATATCTGATTAATGTTCAGTCCAATAATCACATTAAATATCTGATTAATGTTCAGCCCAATAATCACATTAAATATCTGATTAATGTTCATCCCAATAATCACAGTAAATATCTGATTAATGTTCAGTCCAATAATCACATTAAATATCTGATTAATGTTCAGTCCAATAATCACAGTAAATATCTGATTAATGTTCAGTCCCAATAATCACATTAAATATCTGATTAATGTTCAGCCCAATAATCACATTAAATATCTGATTAATGTTCAGCCCAATAATCACAGTAAATATCTGATTAATGTTCAGCCCAATAATCACAGTAAATATCTGATTAATGTTCAGTCCAATAATCACATTAAATATCTGATTAATGTTCAGTCCAATAATCACATTAAATATCTGATTAATGTTCAGTCCAATAATCACAGTAAATATCTGATTAATGTTCAGTCCAATAATCACATTAAATATCTGATTAATGTTCAGTCCCAATAATCACATTAAATATCTGATTAATGTTCATCCCAATAATCACATTAAATATCTGATTAATGTTCAGCCCAATAATCACATTAAATATCTGATTAATGTTCATCCCAATAATCACATTAAATATCTGATTAATGTTCAGTCCAATAATCACATTAAATATCTGATTAATGTTCATCCCAATAATCACATTAAATATCTGATTAATGTTCAGTCCAATAATCACAGTAAATATCTGATTAATGTTCATCCCAATAATCACATTAAATATCTGATTAATGTTCATCCCAATAATCACAGTAAATATCTGATTAATGTTCATCCAATAATCACATTAAATATCTGATTAATGTTCAGTCCAATAATCACATTAAATATCTGATTAATGTTCAGCCCAATAATCACAGTAAATATCTGATTAATGTTCAGTCCAATAATCACATTAAATATCTGATTAATGTTCAGTCCAATAATCACAGTAAATATCTGATTAATGTTCAGTCCAATAATCACATTAAATATCTGATTAATGTTCATCCCAATAATCACAGTAAATATCTGATTAATGTTCAGTCCCAATAATCACATTAAATATCTGATTAATGTTCAGCCCAATAATCACATTAAATATCTGATTAATGTTCAGTCCAATAATCACATTAAATATCTGATTAATGTTCAGTCCAATAATCACATTAAATATCTGATTAATGTTCATCCCAATAATCACATTAAATATCTGATTAATGTTCATCCCAATAATCACAGTAAATATCTGATTAATGTTCAGTCCAATAATCACATTAAATATCTGATTAATGTTCAGCCCAATAATCACATTAAATATCTGATTAATGTTCAGTCCAATAATCACATTAAATATCTGATTAATGTTCAGTCCAATAATCACATTAAATATCTGATTAATGTTCATCCCAATAATCACATTAAATATCTGATTAATGTTCATC
Source organism: Heterodontus francisci (assembly GCF_036365525.1). Taxonomy (NCBI): domain Eukaryota; kingdom Metazoa; phylum Chordata; class Chondrichthyes; order Heterodontiformes; family Heterodontidae; genus Heterodontus; species Heterodontus francisci. Next base: position 14,987,973 of record NC_090396.1, read on the forward strand.
CCAATAATCACAGTAAATATCTGATTAATGTTCATCCCAATAATCACATTAAATATCTGATTAATGTTCAGTCCAATAATCACATTAAATATCTGATTAATGTTCATCCCAATAATCACAGTAAATATCTGATTAATGTTCATCCCAATAATCACATTAAATATCTGATTAATGTTCAGCCCAATAATCACATTAAATATCTGATTAATGTTCATCCCAATAATCACATTAAATATCTGATTAATGTTCATCCCAATAATCACAGTAAATATCTGATTAATGTTCATCCCAATAATCACATTAAATATCTGATTAATGTTCAGCCCAATAATCACATTAAATATCTGATTAATGTTCATCCCAATAATCACAGTAAATATCTGATTAATGTTCATCCCAATAATCACATTAAATATCTGATTAATGTTCAGTCCAATAATCACAGTAAATATCTGATTAATGTTCATCCAATAATCACAGTAAATATCTGATTAATGTTCATCCCAATAATCACATTAAATATCTGATTAATGTTCAGTCCAATAATCACATTAAATATCTGATTAATGTTCAGTCCAATAATCACATTAAATATCTGATTAATGTTCATCCCAATAATCACAGTAAATATCTGATTAATGTTCAGTCCAATAATCACAGTAAATATCTGATTAATGTTCATCCCAATAATCACAGTAAATATCTGATTAATGTTCATCCAATAATCACAGTAAATATCTGATTAATGTTCAGCCCAATAATCACATTAAATATCTGATTAATGTTCAGTCCAATAATCACATTAAATATCTGATTAATGTTCATCCCAATAATCACAGTAAATATCTGATTAATGTTCATCCCAATAATCACAGTAAATATCTGATTAATGTTCAGTCCAATAATCACATTAAATATCTGATTAATGTTCATCCAATAATCACAGTAAATATCTGATTAATGTTCATCCCAATAATCACATTAAATATCTGATTAATGTTCATCCCAATAATCACAGTAAATATCTGATTAATGTTCAGTCCAATAATCACATTAAATATCTGATTAATGTTCAGTCCAATAATCACATTAAATATCTGATTAATGTCATCCCAATAATCACAGTAAATATCTGATTAATGTTCATCCAATAATCACATTAAATATCTGATTAATGTTCAGCCCAATAATCACATTAAATATCTGATTAATGTTCATCCCAATAATCACATTAAATATCTGATTAATGTTCATCCCAATAATCACAGTAAATATCTGATTAATGTTCATCCAATAATCACATTAAATATCTGATTAATGTTCAGCCCAATAATCACATTAAATATCTGATTAATGTTCATCCCAATAATCACAGTAAATATCTGATTAATGTTCATCCCAATAATCACATTAAATATCTGATTAATGTTCAGTCCAATAATCACAGTAAATATCTGATTAATGTTCATCCAATAATCACAGTAAATATCTGATTAATGTTCATCCCAATAATCACATTAAATATCTGATTAATGTTCAGTCCCAATAATCACATTAAATATCTGATTAATGTTCAGTCCAATAATCACATTAAATATCTGATTAATGTTCATCCCAATAATCACAGTAAATATCTGATTAATGTTCAGTCCAATAATCACAGTAAATATCTGATTAATGTTCATCCCAATAATCACAGTAAATATCTGATTAATGTTCATCCCAATAATCACAGTAAATATCTGATTAATGTTCAGCCCAATAATCACATTAAATATCTGATTAATGTTCAGTCCAATAATCACATTAAATATCTGATTAATGTTCATCCCAATAATCACAGTAAATATCTGATTAATGTTCATCCCAATAATCACAGTAAATATCTGATTAATGTTCATTCCAATAATCACATTAAATATCTGATTAATGTTCATCCCAATAATCACAGTAAATATCTGATTAATGTTCATCCCAATAATCACATTAAATATCTGATTAATGTTCATCCCAATAATCACAGTAAATATCTGATTAATGTTCAGTCCAATAATCACATTAAATATCTGATTAATGTTCAGTCCAATAATCACATTAAATATCTGATTAATGTTCATCCAATAATCACAGTAAATATCTGATTAATGTTCAGCCCAATAATCACAGTAAATATCTGATTAATGTTCAGTCCAATAATCACATTAAATATCTGATTAATGTTCAGTCCCAATAATCACATTAAATATCTGATTAATGTTCAGCCCAATAATCACAGTAAATATCTGATTAATGTTCATCCCAATAATCACAGTAAATATCTGATTAATGTTCAGTCCAATAATCACAGTAAATATCTGATTAATGTTCAGTCCAATAATCACATTAAATATCTGATTAATGTTCAGTCCAATAATCACATTAAATATCTGATTAATGTTCAGTCCCAATAATCACAGTAAATATCTGATTAATGTTCAGTCCAATAATCACAGTAAATATCTGATTAATGTTCAGTCCAATAATCACATTAAATATCTGATTAATGTTCAGTCCAATAATCACAGTAAATATCTGATTAATGTTCAGTCCAATAATCACATTAAATATCTGATTAATGTTCATCCCAATAATCACATTAAATATCTGATTAATGTTCAGTCCAATAATCACAGTAAATATCTGATTAATGTTCAGTCCAATAATCACATTAAATATCTGATTAATGTTCATCCCAATAATCACATTAAATATCTGATTAATGTTCATCCCAATAATCACAGTAAATATCTGATTAATGTTCATCCCAATAATCACATTAAATATCTGATTAATGTTCAGTCCAATAATCACAGTAAATATCTGATTAATGTTCATCCAATAATCACATTAAATATCTGATTAATGTTCAGTCCATCCAATAATCACAGTAAATATCTGATTAATGTTCATCCCAATAATCACATTAAATATCTGATTAATGTTCAGTCCAATAATCACAGTAAATATCTGATTAATGTTCAGTCCAATAATCACATTAAATATCTGATTAATGTTCAGCCCAATAATCACAGTAAATATCTGATTAATGTTCAGTCCAATAATCACATTAAATATCTGATTAATGTTCAGTCCAATAATCACATTAAATATCTGATTAATGTTCATCCCAATAATCACATTAAATATCTGATTAATGTTCAGCCCAATAATTACAGTAAATATCTGATTAATGTTCATCCCAATAATCACAGTAAATATCTGATTAATGTTCAGTCCAATAATCACATTAAATATCTGATTAATGTTCAGCCCAATAATCACAGTAAATATCTGATTAATGTTCAGTCCAATAATCACATTAAATATCTGATTAATGTTCAGTCCAATAATCACATTAAATATCTGATTAATGTTCAGCCCAATAATCACAGTAAATATCTGATTAATGTTCAGTCCAATAATCACATTAAATATCTGATTAATGTTCAGCCCAATAATCACATTAAATATCTGATTAATGTTCATCCCAATAATCACAGTAAATATCTGATTAATGTTCAGTCCAATAATCACATTAAATATCTGATTAATGTTCAGCCCAATAATCACATTAAATATCTGATTAATGTTCATCCCAATAATCACAGTAAATATCTGATTAATGTTCAGTCCAATAATCACATTAAATATCTGATTAATGTTCAGTCCAATAATCACATTAAATATCTGATTAATGTTCAGTCCAATAATCACATTAAATATCTGATTAATGTTCAGCCCAATAATCACATTAAATATCTGATTAATGTTCATCCAATAATCACAGTAAATATCTGATTAATGTTCAGTCCAATAATCACATTAAATATCTGATTAATGTTCAGTCCAATAATCACAGTAAATATCTGATTAATGTTCAGTCCAATAATCACATTAAATATCTGATTAATGTTCAGCCAATAATCACATTAAATATCTGATTAATGTTCATCCCAATAATCACAGTAAATATCTGATTAATGTTCAGCCAATAATCACAGTAAATATCTGATTAATGTTCAGTCCAATAATCACATTAAATATCTGATTAATGTTCAGTCCAATAATCACATTAAATATCTGATTAATGTTCAGTCCAATAATCACAGTAAATATCTGATTAATGTTCAGTCCAATAATCACATTAAATATCTGATTAATGTTCAGTCCAATAATCACATTAAATATCTGATTAATGTTCATCCCAATAATCACATTAAATATCTGATTAATGTTCAGCCCAATAATCACATTAAATATCTGATTAATGTTCATCCCAATAATCACATTAAATATCTGATTAATGTTCAGTCCAATAATCACATTAAATATCTGATTAATGTTCATCCCAATAATCACATTAAATATCTGATTAATGTTCAGTCCAATAATCACAGTAAATATCTGATTAATGTTCATCCCAATAATCACATTAAATATCTGATTAATGTTCATCCCAATAATCACAGTAAATATCTGATTAATGTTCATCCCAATAATCACAGTAAATATCTGATTAATGTTCAGTCCAATAATCACATTAAATATCTGATTAATGTTCAGCCCAATAATCACAGTAAATATCTGATTAATGTTCAGTCCAATAATCACATTAAATATCTGATTAATGTTCAGTCCAATAATCACAGTAAATATCTGATTAATGTTCAGTCCAATAATCACATTAAATATCTGATTAATGTTCATCCCAATAATCACAGTAAATATCTGATTAATGTTCAGTCCAATAATCACATTAAATATCTGATTAATGTTCAGCCCAATAATCACATTAAATATCTGATTAATGTTCAGTCCAATAATCACATTAAATATCTGATTAATGTTCAGTCCAATAATCACATTAAATATCTGATTAATGTTCATCCCAATAATCACATTAAATATCTGATTAATGTTCATCCCAATAATCACAGTAAATATCTGATTAATGTTCAGTCCAATAATCACATTAAATATCTGATTAATGTTCAGCCCAATAATCACATTAAATATCTGATTAATGTTCAGTCCAATAATCACATTAAATATCTGATTAATGTTCAGTCCAATAATCACATTAAATATCTGATTAATGTTCATCCAATAATCACATTAAATATCTGATTAATGTTCATCCCAATAATCACAGTAAATATCTGATTAATGTTCATCCCAATAATCACATTAAATATCTGATTAATGTTCAGTCCAATAATCACATTAAATATCTGATTAATGTTCATCCCAATAATCACAGTAAATATCTGATTAATGTTCATCCCAATAATCACATTAAATATCTGATTAATGTTCAGCCCAATAATCACATTAAATATCTGATTAATGTTCATCCCAATAATCACATTAAATATCTGATTAATGTTCATCCCAATAATCACAGTAAATATCTGATTAATGTTCATCCCAATAATCACATTAAATATCTGATTAATGTTCAGCCCAATAATCACATTAAATATCTGATTAATGTTCATCCCAATAATCACAGTAAATATCTGATTAATGTTCATCCCAATAATCACATTAAATATCTGATTAATGTTCAGTCCAATAATCACAGTAAATATCTGATTAATGTTCATCCCAATAATCACAGTAAATATCTGATTAATGTTCATCCCAATAATCACATTAAATATCTGATTAATGTTCAGTCCAATAATCACATTAAATATCTGATTAATGTTCAGTCCAATAATCACATTAAATATCTGATTAATGTTCATCCCAATAATCACAGTAAATATCTGATTAATGTTCAGTCCAATAATCACAGTAAATATCTGATTAATGTTCATCCCAATAATCACAGTAAATATCTGATTAATGTTCATCCCAATAATCACAGTAAATATCTGATTAATGTTCAGCCAATAATCACATTAAATATCTGATTAATGTTCAGTCCAATAATCACATTAAATATCTGATTAATGTTCATCCCAATAATCACAGTAAATATCTGATTAATGTTCATCCCAATAATCACAGTAAATATCTGATTAATGTTCATTCCAATAATCACATTAAATATCTGATTAATGTTCATCCCAATAATCACAGTAAATATCTGATTAATGTTCATCCAATAATCACATTAAATATCTGATTAATGTTCATCCCAATAATCACAGTAAATATCTGATTAATGTTCAGTCCAATAATCACATTAAATATCTGATTAATGTTCAGTCCAATAATCACATTAAATATCTGATTAATGTTCATCCCAATAATCACAGTAAATATCTGATTAATGTTCAGCCCAATAATCACAGTAAATATCTGATTAATGTTCAGTCCAATAATCACATTAAATATCTGATTAATGTTCAGTCCAATAATCACATTAAATATCTGATTAATGTTCAGCCCAATAATCACAGTAAATATCTGATTAATGTTCATCCCAATAATCACAGTAAATATCTGATTAATGTTCAGTCCAATAATCACAGTAAATATCTGATTAATGTTCAGTCCAATAATCACATTAAATATCTGATTAATGTTCAGTCCAATAATCACATTAAATATCTGATTAATGTTCAGTCCAATAATCACAGTAAATATCTGATTAATGTCCAGTCCAATAATCACAGTAAATATCTGATTAATGTTCAGTCCAATAATCACATTAAATATCTGATTAATGTTCAGTCCAATAATCACAGTAAATATCTGATTAATGTTCAGTCCAATAATCACATTAAATATCTGATTAATGTTCAGTCCAATAATCACATTAAATATCTGATTAATGTTCAGTCCAATAATCACAGTAAATATCTGATTAATGTTCAGTCCAATAATCACATTAAATATCTGATTAATGTTCAGTCCAATAATCACATTAAATATCTGATTAATGTTCAGTCCAATAATCACAGTAAATATCTGATTAATGTCCAGTCCAATAATCACAGTAAATATCTGATTAATGTTCAGTCCAATAATCACATTAAATATCTGATTAATGTTCAGTCCAATAATCACAGTAAATATCTGATTAATGTTCAGTCCAATAATCACATTAAATATCTGATTAATGTTCAGTCCAATAATCACATTAAATATCTGATTAATGTTCAGTCCAATAATCACAGTAAATATCTGATTAATGTTCATCCCAATAATCACAGTAAATATCTGATTAATGTTCAGTCCAATAATCACAGTAAATATCTGATTAATGTTCAGTCCAATAATCACATTAAATATCTGATTAATGTTCAGTCCAATAATCACAGTAAATATCTGATTAATGTTCAGTCCAATAATCACATTAAATATCTGATTAATGTTCAGTCCAATAATCACATTAAATATCTGATTAATGTTCAGTCCAATAATCACAGTAAATATCTGATAATGTTCATCCCAATAATCACAGTAAATATCTGATTAATGTTCAGTCCAATAATCACATTAAATATCTGATTAATGTTCAGTCCAATAATCACAGTAAATATCTGATTAATGTTATCCCAATAATCACATTAAATATCTGATTAATGTTCAGTCCAATAATCACATTAAATATCTGATTAATGTTCAGTCCAATAATCACATTAAATATCTGATTAATGTTCATCCCAATAATCACAGTAAATATCTGATTAATGTCCAGCCCAATAATCACATTAAATATCTGATTAATGTTCAGCCCAATAATCACAGTAAATATCTGATTAATGTTCAGTCCAATAATCACAGTAAATATCTGATTAATGTTCATCCCAATAATCACATTAAATATCTGATTAATGTTCATCCCAATAATCACATTAAATATCTGATTAATGTTCAGTCCAATAATCACATTAAATATCTGATTAATGTTCAGTCCAATAATCACATTAAATATCTGATTAATGTTCATCCCAATAATCACAGTAAATATCTGATTAATGTTCATCCCAATAATCACATTAAATATCTGATTAATGTTCAGCCCAATAATCACAGTAAATATCTGATTAATGTTCAGTCCAATAATCACATTAAATATCTGATTAATGTTCATCCCAATAATCACATTAAATATCTGATTAATGTTCAGTCCAATAATCACATTAAATATCTGATTAATGTTCATCCCAATAATCACAGTAAATATCTGATTAATGTTCATCCAATAATCACATTAAATATCTGATTAATGTTCATCCCAATAATCACAGTAAATATCTGATTAATGTTCATCCAATAATCACATTAAATATCTGATTAATGTTCATCCCAATAATCACAGTAAATATCTGATTAATGTTCATCCCAATAATCACAGTAAATATCTGATTAATGTTCATCCCAATAATCACAGTAAATATCTGATTAATGTTCAGTCCAATAATCACAGTAAATATCTGATTAATGTTCATCCCAATAATCACATTAAATATCTGATTAATGTTCAGTCCAATAATCACATTAAATATCTGATTAATGTCCAGCCCAATAATCACATTAAATATCTGATTAATGTTCAGTCCAATAATCACATTAAATATCTGATTAATGTCCAGCCCAATAATCACAGTAAATATCTGATTAATGTTCAGTCCAATAATCACAGTAAATATCTGATTAATGTTCAGTCCAATAATCACATTAAATATCTGATTAATGTCCAGCCCAATAATCACATTAAATATCTGATTAATGTTCATCCCAATAATCACATTAAATATCTGATTAATGTTCAGTCCAATAATCACATTAAATATCTGATTAATGTTCATCCCAATAATCACAGTAAATATCTGATTAATGTTCATCCCAATAATCACATTAAATATCTGATTAATGTTCATCCCAATAATCACATTAAATATCTGATTAATGTTCATCCCAATAATCACATTAAATATCTGATTAATGTTCAGTCCAATAATCACATTAAATATCTGATTAATGTTCATCCCAATAATCACAGTAAATATCTGATTAATGTTCATCCCAATAATCACATTAAATATCTGATTAATGTTCATCCCAATAATCACATTAAATATCTGATTAATGTTCAGTCCAATAATCACATTAAATATCTGATTAATGTTCATCCCAATAATCACAGTAAATATCTGATTAATGTTCATCCCAATAATCACATTAAATATCTGATTAATGCTCATCCCAATAATCACAGTAAATATCTGATTAATGTTCAGTCCAATAATCACATTAAATATCTGATTAATGTTCATCCCAATAATCACAGTAAATATCTGATTAATGTTCATCCCAATAATCACAGTAAATATCTGATTAATGTTCATCCCAATAATCACATTAAATATCTGATTAATGTTCAGTCCAATAATCACATTAAATATCTGATTAATGTTCATCCCAATAATCACAGTAAATATCTGATTAATGTTCATCCCAATAATCACAGTAAATATCTGATTAATGTTCATCCCAATAATCACATTAAATATCTGATTAATGTTCAGTCCAATAATCACATTAAATATCTGATTAATGTTCATCCCAATAATCACAGTAAATATCTGATTAATGTTCATCCCAATAATCACATTAAATATCTGATTAATGTTCATCCCAATAATCACATTAAATATCTGATTAATGTTCAGTCCAATAATCACATTAAATATCTGATTAATGTTCATCCCAATAATCACAGTAAATATCTGATTAATGTTCATCCCAATAATCACATTAAATATCTGATTAATGTTCATCCCAATAATCACAGTAAATATCTGATTAATGTTCATCCCAATAATCACATTAAATATCTGATTAATGTTCAGTCCAATAATCACATTAAATATCTGATTAATGTTCATCCCAATAATCACAGTAAATATCTGATTAATGTTCATCCCAATAATCACATTAAATATCTGATTAATGTTCATCCCAATAATCACAGTAAATATCTGATTAATGTTCATCCCAATAATCACAGTAAATATCTGATTAATGTTCATCCCAATAATCACAGTAAATATCTGATTAATGTTCAGTCCAATAATCACAGTAAATATCTGATTAATGTTCATCCCAATAATCACATTAAATATCTGATTAATGTTCAGTCCAATAATCACATTAAATATCTGATTAATGTCAGCCCAATAATCACATTAAATATCTGATTAATGTTCAGTCCAATAATCACATTAAATATCTGATTAATGTCCAGCCCAATAATCACAGTAAATATCTGATTAATGTTCAGTCCAATAATCACAGTAAATATCTGATTAATGTTCAGTCCAATAATCACATTAAATATCTGATTAATGTCCAGCCCAATAATCACAGTAAATATCTGATTAATGTTCATCCCAATAATCACATTAAATATCTGATTAATGTTCATCCCAATAATCACAGTAAATATCTGATTAATGTTCATCCCAATAATCACAGTAAATATCTGATTAATGTTCATCCAATAATCACAGTAAATATCTGATTAATGTTCAGTCCAATAATCACAGTAAATATCTGATTAATGTTCATCCCAATAATCACATTAAATATCTGATTAATGTTCAGTCCAATAATCACATTAAATATCTGATTAATGTCCAGCCCAATAATCACATTAAATATCTGATTAATGTTCAGTCCAATAATCACATTAAATATCTGATTAATGTCCAGCCCAATAATCACAGTAAATATCTGATTAATGTTCAGTCCAATAATCACAGTAAATATCTGATTAATGTTCAGTCCAATAATCACATTAAATATCTGATTAATGTCCAGCCCAATAATCACATTAAATATCTGATTAATGTTCATCCCAATAATCACATTAATATCTGATTAATGTTCAGTCCAATAATCACATTAAATATCTGATTAATGTTCATCCCAATAATCACAGTAAATATCTGATTAATGTTCATCCCAATAATCACATTAAATATCTGATTAATGTTCATCCCAATAATCACATTAAATATCTGATTAATGTTCATCCCAATAATCACATTAAATATCTGATTAATGTTCAGTCCAATAATCACATTAAATATCTGATTAATGTTCATCCCAATAATCACAGTAAATATCTGATTAATGTTCATCCCAATAATCACATTAAATATCTGATTAATGTTCATCCCAATAATCACATTAAATATCTGATTAATGTTCAGTCCAATAATCACATTAAATATCTGATTAATGTTCATCCCAATAATCACAGTAAATATCTGATTAATGTTCATCCCAATAATCACATTAAATATCTGATTAATGTTCATCCCAATAATCACATTAAATATCTGATTAATGTTCAGTCCAATAATCACATTAAATATCTGATTAATGTTCATCCCAATAATCACAGTAAATATCTGATTAATGTTCATCCCAATAATCACATTAAATATCTGATTAATGTTCATCCCAATAATCACATTAAATATCTGATTAATGTTCAGTCCAATAATCACATTAAATATCTGATTAATGTTCATCCCAATAATCACAGTAAATATCTGATTAATGTTCATCCCAATAATCACATTAAATATCTGATTAATGTTCAGTCCAATAATCACATTAAATATCTGATTAATGTTCATCCCAATAATCACAGTAAATATCTGATTAATGTTCATCCCAATAATCACATTAAATATCTGATTAATGTTCAGTCCAATAATCACATTAAATATCTGATTAATGTTCATCCCAATAATCACAGTAAATATCTGATTAATGTTCAGTCCAATAATCACAGTAAATATCTGATTAATGTTCATCCAATAATCACATTAAATATCTGATTAATGTTCATCCCAATAATCACATTAAATATCTGATTAATGTTCATCCCAATAATCACATTAAATATCTGATTAATGTTCAGTCCAATAATCACAGTAAATATCTGATTAATGTTCATCCCAATAATCACAGTAAATATCTGATTAATGTTCATCCCAATAATCACATTAAATATCTGATTAATGTTCATCCCAATAATCACATTAAATATCTGATTAATGTTCAGTCCAATAATCACATTAAATATCTGATTAATGTTCATCCCAATAATCACAGTACATATCTGATTAATGTTCATCCCAATAATCACATTAAATATCTGATTAATGTTCAGTCCAATAATCACAGTAAATATCTGATTAATGTTCAGTCCCAATAATCACATTAAATATCTGATTAATGTTCAGTCCAATAATCACAGTAAATATCTGATTAATGTTCATCCAATAATCACATTAAATATCTGATTAATGTTCAGTCCAATAATCACAGTAAATATCTGATTAATGTTCAGTCCAATAATCACAGTAAATATCTGATTAATGTTCATCCCAATAATCACATTAAATATCTGATTAATGTTCATCCCAATAATCACAGTAAATATCTGATTAATGTTCCGTCCAATAATCACAGTAAATATCTGATTAATGTTCATCCCAATAATCACATTAAATATCTGATTAATGTTCAGTCCAATAATCACATTAAATATCTGATTAATGTTCATCCCAATAATCACAGTAAATATCTGATTAATGTTCATCCCAATAATCACATTAAATATCTGATTAATGTTCAGTCCAATAATCACATTAAATATCTGATTAATGTTCATCCCAATAATCACAGTAAATATCTGATTAATGTTCATCCCAATAATCACATTAAATATCTGATTAATGTTCAGTCCAATAATCACATTAAATATCTGATTAATGTTCATCCCAATAATCACAGTAAATATCTGATTAATGTTCATCCCAATAATCACATTAAATATCTGATTAATGTTCATCCCAATAATCACAGTAAATATCTGATTAATGTTCATCCCAATAATCACATTAAATATCTGATTAATGTTCATCCCAATAATCACAGTAAATATCTGATTAATGTTCATCCCAATAATCACATTAAATATCTGATTAATGTTCATCCCAATAATCACAGTAAATATCTGATTAATGTTCATCCCAATAATCACATTAAATATCTGATTAATGTTCATCCAATAATCACAGTAAATATCTGATTAATGTTCAGTCCAATAATCACATTAAATATCTGATTAATGTTCATCCCAATAATCACAGTAAATATCTGATTAATGTTCATCCCAATAATCACAGTAAATATCTGATTAATGTTCATCCCAATAATCACAGTAAATATCTGATTAATGTTCATCCCAATAATCACATTAAATATCTGATTAATGTTCATCCCAATAATCACAGTAAATATCTGATTAATGTTCATCCCAATAATCACATTAAATATCTGATTAATGTTCATCCAATAATCACATTAAATATCTGATTAATGTTCATCCCAATAACACATTAAATATCTGATTAATGTTCATCCCAATAATCACATTAAATATCTGATTAATGTTCATCCCAATAATCACAGTAAATATCTGATTAATGTTCATCCCAATAATCACATTAAATATCTGATTAATGTTCATCCCAATAATCACATTAAATATCTGATTAATGTTCATCCCAATAATCACAGTAAATATCTGATTAATGTTCATCCCAATAATCACATTAAATATCTGATTAATGTTCATCCCAATAATCACATTAAATATCTGATTAATGTTCATCCCAATAATCACAGTAAATATCTGATTAATGTTCATCCCAATAATCACATTAAATATCTGATTAATGTTCATCCCAATAATCACATTAAATATCTGATTAATGTTCATCCCAATAATCACATTAAATATCTGATTAATGTTCATCCCAATAATCACAGTAAATATCTGATTAATGTTCATCCCAATAATCACATTAAATATCTGATTAATGTTCATCCCAATAATCACATTAAATATCTGATTAATGTTCATCCCAATAATCACATTAAATATCTGATTAATGTTCATCCCAATAATCACATTAAATATCTGATTAATGTTCATCCCAATAATCACAGTAAATATCTGATTAATGTTCATCCAATAATCACATTAAATATCTGATTAATGTTCATCCCAATAATCACAGTAAATATCTGATTAATGTTCATCCCAATAATCACATTAAATATCTGATTAATGTTCATCCCAATAATCACAGTAAATATCTGATTAATGTTCATCCCAATAATCACATTAAATATCTGATTAATGTTCATCCCAATAATCACAGTAAATATCTGATTAATGTTCATCCCAATAATCACATTAAATATCTGATTAATGTTCAGTCCAATAATCACATTAAATATCTGATTAATGTTCATCCCAATAATCACAGTAAATATCTGATTAATGTTCATCCCAATAATCACATTAAATATCTAATTAATGTTCATCCCAATAATCACAGTAAATATCTGATTAATGTTCATCCCAATAATCACATTAAATATCTGATTAATGTCCAGCCCAATAATCACATTAAATATCTGATTAATGTCCAGCCCAATAATCACATTAAATATCTGATTAATGTTCATCCCAATAATCACATTAAATATCTGATTAATGTTCATCCCAATAATCACAGTAAATATCTGATTAATGTTCATCCCAATAATCACATTAAATATCTGATTAATGTTCATCCCAATAATCACATTAAATATCTGATTAATGTTCATCCCAATAATCACATTAAATATCTGATTAATGTTCATCCCAATAATCACAGTAAATATCTGATTAATGTTCATCCCAATAATCACATTAAATATCTGATTAATGTTCATCCCAATAATCACATTAAATATCTGATTAATGTTCAGTCCAATAATCACATTAAATATCTGATTAATGTTCATCCCAATAATCACAGTAAATATCTGATTAATGTTCATCCCAATAATCACATTAAATATCTGATTAATGTTCAGTCCAATAATCACATTAAATATCTGATTAATGTTCATCCCAATAATCACAGTAAATATCTGATTAATGTTCATCCCAATAATCACATTAAATATCTGATTAATGTTCATCCCAATAATCACAGTAAATATCTGATTAATGTTCATCCCAATAATCACATTAAATATCTGATTAATGTTCATCCCAATAATCACAGTAAATATCTGATTAATGTTCATCCCAATAATCACAGTAAATATCTGATTAATGTTCATCCCAATAATCACAGTAAATATCTGATTAATGTTCAGTCCAATAATCACAGTAAATATCTGATTAATGTTCAGTCCAATAATCACAGTAAATATCTGATTAATGTTCAGCCCAATAATCACAGTAAATATCTGATTAATGTTCAGTCCAATAATCACATTAAATATCTGATTAATGTTCAGCCCAATAATCACATTAAATATCTGATTAATGTCCAGCCCAATAATCACAGTAAATATCTGATTAATATTCAGCCCAATAATCACATTAAATATCTGATTAATGTTCAGTCCAATAATCACAGTAAATATCTGATTAATGTTCATCCCAATAATCACATTAAATATCTGATTAATGTTCAGTCCAATAATCACATTAAATATCTGATTAATGTTCAGTCCAATAATCACATTAAATATCTGATTAATGTTCATCCCAATAATCACAGTAAATATCTGATTAATGTTCAGTCCAATAATCACAGTAAATATCTGATTAATGTTCATCCCAATAATCACATTAAATATCTGATTAATGTTCATCCCAATAATCACATTAAATATCTGATTAATGTTCAGTCCAATAATCACAGTAAATATCTGATTAATGTTCATCCCAATAATCACATTAAATATCTGATTAATGTTCATCCCAATAATCACATTAAATATCTGATTAATGTTCAGTCCAATAATCACATTAAATATCTGATTAATGTTCATCCCAATAATCACAGTACATATCTGATTAATGTTCAGTCCAATAATCACAGTAAATATCTGATTAATGTTCATCCCAATAATCACATTAAATATCTGATTAATGTTCAGTCCAATAATCACAGTAAATATCTGATTAATGTTCAGTCCAATAATCACATTAAATATCTGATTAATGTTCAGTCCAATAATCACAGTAAATATCTGATTAATGTTCATCCCAATAATCACATTAAATATCTGATTAATGTTCAGTCCAATAATCACAGTAAATATCTGATTAATGTTCAGTCCAATAATCACAGTAAATATCTGATTAATGTTCATCCCAATAATCACATTAAATATCTGATTAATGTTCATCCCAATAATCACAGTAAATATCTGATTAATGTTCAGTCCAATAATCACAGTAAATATCTGATTAATGTTCATCCCAATAATCACATTAAATATCTGATTAATGTTCAGTCCAATAATCACATTAAATATCTGATTAATGTTCATCCCAATAATCACAGTAAATATCTGATTAATGTTCATCCCAATAATCACATTAAATATCTGATTAATGTTCAGTCCAATAATCACATTAAATATCTGATTAATGTTCATCCCAATAATCACAGTAAATATCTGATTAATGTTCATCCCAATAATCACATTAAATATCTGATTAATGTTCAGTCCAATAATCACATTAAATATCTGATTAATGTTCATCCCAATAATCACAGTAAATATCTGATTAATGTTCATCCCAATAATCACATTAAATATCTGATTAATGTTCATCCCAATAATCACAGTAAATATCTGATTAATGTTCATCCCAATAATCACATTAAATATCTGATTAATGTTCATCCCAATAATCACATTAAATATCTGATTAATGTTCATCCCAATAATCACATTAAATATCTGATTAATGTTCATCCCAATAATCACAGTAAATATCTGATTAATGTTCATCCCAATAATCACATTAAATATCTGATTAATGTTCATCCCAATAATCACATTAAATATCTGATTAATGTTCATCCCAATAATCACATTAAATATCTGATTAATGTTCATCCCAATAATCACATTAAATATCTGATTAATGTTCATCCCAATAATCACAGTAAATATCTGATTAATGTTCATCCCAATAATCACATTAAATATCTGATTAATGTTCATCCCAATAATCACAGTAAATATCTGATTAATGTTCATCCCAATAATCACAGTAAATATCTGATTAATGTTCATCCCAATAATCACATTAAATATCTGATTAATGTTCATCCCAATAATCACATTAAATATCTGATTAATGTTCATCCCAATAATCACATTAAATATCTGATTAATGTTCATCCCAATAATCACAGTAAATATCTGATTAATGTTCATCCCAATAATCACATTAAATATCTGATTAATGTTCATCCCAATAATCACATTAAATATCTGATTAATGTTCATCCCAATAATCACATTAAATATCTGATTAATGTTCATCCCAATAATCACAGTAAATATCTGATTAATGTTCATCCCAATAATCACATTAAATATCTGATTAATGTTCATCCCAATAATCACAGTAAATATCTGATTAATGTTCATCCCAATAATCACAGTAAATATCTGATTAATGTTCATCCCAATAATCACATTAAATATCTGATTAATGTTCATCCCAATAATCACAGTAAATATCTGATTAATGTTCATCCCAATAATCACATTAAATATCTGATTAATGTTCATCCCAATAATCACAGTAAATATCTGATTAATGTTCATCCCAATAATCACATTAAATATCTGATTAATGTTCAGTCCAATAATCACATTAAATATCTGATTAATGTTCATCCCAATAATCACAGTAAATATCTGATTAATGTTCATCCCAATAATCACATTAAATATCTGATTAATGTTCATCCCAATAATCACAGTAAATATCTGATTAATGTTCATCCCAATAATCACATTAAATATCTGATTAATGTCCAGCCCAATAATCACATTAAATATCTGATTAATGTCCAGCCCAATAATCACATTAAATATCTGATTAATGTTCATCCCAATAATCACATTAAATATCTGATTAATGTTCATCCCAATAATCACAGTAAATATCTGATTAATGTTCATCCCAATAATCACATTAAATATCTGATTAATGTTCATCCCAATAATCACATTAAATATCTGATTAATGTTCATCCCAATAATCACATTAAATATCTGATTAATGTTCATCCCAATAATCACAGTAAATATCTGATTAATGTTCATCCCAATAATCACATTAAATATCTGATTAATGTTCATCCCAATAATCACAGTAAATATCTGATTAATGTTCATCCCAATAATCACAGTAAATATCTGATTAATGTTCATCCCAATAACCACATTAAATATCTGATTAATGTTCATCCCAATAATCACAGTAAATATCTGATTAATGTTCATCCCAATAATCACAGTAAATATCTGATTAATGTTCATCCCAATAATCACATTAAATATCTGATTAATGTTCATCCCAATAATCACAGTAAATATCTGATTAATGTTCATCCCAATAATCACATTAAATATCTGATTAATGTTCAGTCCAATAATCACATTAAATATCTGATTAATGTTCATCCCAATAATCACAGTAAATATCTGATTAATGTTCATCCCAATAATCACATTAAATATCTGATTAATGTTCATCCCAATAATCACAGTAAATATCTGATTAATGTTCATCCCAATAATCACATTAAATATCTGATTAATGTCCAGCCCAATAATCACATTAAATATCTGATTAATGTCCAGCCCAATAATCACATTAAATATCTGATTAATGTTCATCCCAATAATCACATTAAATATCTGATTAATGTTCATCCCAATAATCACAGTAAATATCTGATTAATGTTCATCCCAATAATCACATTAAATATCTGATTAATGTTCATCCCAATAATCACATTAAATATCTGATTAATGTCCAGCCCAATAATCACATTAAATATCTGATTAATGTCCAGCCCAATAATCACATTAAATATCTGATTAATGTTCATCCCAATAATCACATTAAATATCTGATTAATGTTCAGCCCAATAATCACATTAAATATCTGATTAATGTTCATCCCAATAATCACATTAAATATCTGATTAATGTTCAGCCCAATAATCACATTAAATATCTGATTAATGTTCATCCCAATAATCACATTAAATATCTGATTAATGTCCAGCCCAATAATCACATTAAATATCTGATTAATGTCCAGCCCAATAATCACATTAAATATCTGATTAATGTTCAGCCCAATAATCACATTAAATATCTGATTAATGTCCAGCCCAATAATCACATTAAATATCTGATTAATGTTCATCCCAATAATCACATTAAATATCTGATTAATGTCCATCCCAATAATCACATTAAATATCTGATTAATGTTCATCCCAATAATCACAGTAAATATCTGATTAATGTCCAGCCCAATAATCACATTAAATATCTGATTAATGTTCATCCCAATAATCACATTAAATATCTGATTAATGTTCATCCCAATAATCACAGTAAATATCTGATTAATGTCCAGCCCAATAATCACATTAAATATCTGATTAATGTTCAGCCCAATAATCACATTAAATATCTGATTAATGTTCATCCCAATAATCACAGTAAATATCTGATTAATGTTCATCCCAATAATCACAGTAAATATCTGATTAATGTCCAGCCCAATAATCACATTAAATATCTGATTAATGTTCAGCCCAATAATCACATTAAATATCTGATTAATGTTCATCCCAATAATCACAGTAAATATCTGATTAATGTTCAGCCCAATAATCACATTAAATATCTGATTAATGTTCATCCCAATAATCACATTAAATATCTGATTAATGTTCAGCCCAATAATCACATTAAATATCTGATTAATGTTCATCCCAATAATCACAGTAAATATCTGATTAATGTTCATCCCAATAATCACATTAAATATCTGATTAATGTTCATCCCAATAATCACAGTAAATATCTGATTAATGTTCATCCCAATAATCACATTAAATATCTGATTAATGTTCAGTCCAATAATCACAGTAAATATCTGATTAATGTTCATCCCAATAATCACAGTAAATATCTGATTAATGTTCATCCAATAATCACATTAAATATCTGATTAATGTTCATCCCAATAATCACAGTAAATATCTGATTAATGTTCAGCCCAATAATCACATTAAATATCTGATTAATGTTCATCCAATAATCACAGTAAATATCTGATTAATGTTCATCCCAATAATCACAGTAAATATCTGATTAATGTTCAGTCCAATAATCACAGTAAATATCTGATTAATGTTCATCCCAATAATCACAGTAAATATCTGATTAATGTTCAGTCCAATAATCACAGTAAATATCTGATTAATGTTCAGTCCAATAATCACAGTAAATATCTGATTAATGTTCATCCCAATAATCACAGTAAATATCTGATTAATGTTCAGTCCAATAATCACAGTAAATATCTGATTAATGTTCAGTCCAATAATCACAGTAAATATCTGATTAATGTTCAGTCCAATAATCACAGTAAATATCTGATTAATGTTCAGTCCAATAATCACAGTAAATATCTGATTAATGTTCATCCCAATAATCACAGTAAATATCTGATTAATGTTCAGTCCAATAATCACAGTAAATATCTGATTAATGTTCATCCCAATAATCACAGTAAATATCTGATTAATGTTCAGTCCAATAATCACAGTAAATATCTGATTAATGTTCATCCCAATAATCACAGTAAATATCTGATTAATGTTCAGTCCAATAATCACAGTAAATATCTGATTAATGTTGATCCCAATAATCACAGTAAATATCTGATTAATGTTCATCCCAATAATCACAGTAAATATCTGATTAATGTTCAGTCCAATAATCACAGTAAATATCTGATTAATGTTCATCCCAATAATCACAGTAAATATCTGATTAATGTTCATCCCAATAATCACATTAAATATCTGATTAATGTTGATCCCAATAATCACAGTAAATATCTGATTAATGTTCAGTCCAATAATCACAGTAAATATCTGATTAATGTTGATCCCAATAATCACAGTAAATATCTGATTAATGTTCAGTCCAATAATCACAGTAAATATCTGATTAATGTTCATCCCAATAATCACAGTAAATATCTGATTAATGTTCATCCCAATAATCACAGTAAATATCTGATTAATGTTCAGTCCAATAATCACAGTAAATATCTGATTAATGTTCATCCCAATAATCACAGTAAATATCTGATTAATGTTCATCCCAATAATCACAGTAAATATCTGATTAATGTTCAGTCCAATAATCACAGTAAATATCTGATTAATGTTCATCCCAATAATCACAGTAAATATCTGATTAATGTTCAGTCCAATAATCACAGTAAATATCTGATTAATGTTCATCCCAATAATCACAGTAAATATCTGATTAATGTTCAGTCCAATAATCACAGTAAATATCTGATTAATGTTGATCCCAATAATCACAGTAAATATCTGATTAATGTTCAGTCCAATAATCACAGTAAATATCTGATTAATGTTCAGCCCAATAATCACAGTAAATATCTGATTAATGTTCATCCCAATAATCACAGTAAATATCTGATTAATGTCCAGCCCAATAATCACAGTAAATATCTGATTAATGTCCAGCCCAATAATCACATTAAATATCTGATTAATGTTCAGTCCAATAATCACAGTAAATATCTGATTAATGTTCATCCCAATAATCACAGTAAATATCTGATTAATGTTCAGTCCAATAATCACAGTAAATATCTGATTAATGTTCGATCCCAATAATCACAGTAAATATCTGATTAATGTTCAGTCCAATAATCACAGTAAATATCTGATTAATGTTCAGCCCAATAATCACAGTAAATATCTGATTAATGTCCAGCCCAATAATCACAGTAAATATCTGATTAATGTCCAGCCCAATAATCACAGTAAATATCTGATTAATGTCCAGCCCAATAATCACAGTAAATATCTGATTAATGTTCAGTCCAATAATCACATTAAATATCTGATTAATGTCCAGCCCAATAATCACAGTAAATATCTGATTAATGTCCAGCCCAATAATCACAGTAAATATCTGATTAATGTTCAGCCCAATAATCACATTAAATATCTGATTAATGTTCAGTCCAATAATCACATTAAATATCTGATTAATGTCCAGCCCAATAATCACAGTAAATATCTGATTAATGTCCAGCCCAATAATCACAGTAAATATCTGATTAATGTTCAGCCCAATAATCACATTAAATATCTGATTAATGTCCAGCCCAATAATCACATTAAATATCTGATTAATGTCCAGCCCAATAATCACATTAAATATCTGATTAATGTTCAGTCCAATAATCACATTAAATATCTGATTAATGTCCAGCCCAATAATCACAGTAAATATCTGATTAATGTCCAGCCCAATAATCACAGTAAATATCTGATTAATGTTCAGCCCAATAATCACATTAAATATCTGATTAATGTCCAGCCCAATAATCACATTAAATATCTGATTAATGTCCAGCCCAATAATCACATTAAATATCTGATTAATGTCCAGCCCAATAATCACAGTAAATATCTGATTAATGTTCAGCCCAATAATCACATTAAATATCTGATTAATGTCCAGCCCAATAATCACAGTAAATATCTGATTAATGTTCATCCCAATAATCACAGTAAATATCTGATTAATGTTCATCCCAATAATCACAGTAAATATCTGATTAATGTTCAGTCCAATAATCACAGTAAATATCTGATTAATGTCCAGCCCAATAATCACAGTAAATATCTGATTAATGTTCATCCCAATAATCACAGTAAATATCTGATTAATGTTCATCCCAATAATCACAGTAAATATCTGATTAATGTTCAGTCCAATAATCACAGTAAATATCTGATTAATGTTCAGCCCAATAATCACAGTAAATATCTGATTAATGTTCAGCCCAATAATCACATTAAATATCTGATAAATGTTCAGCCCAATAATCACAGTAAATATCTGATTAATGTTCAGTCCAATAATCACAGTAAATATCTGATTAATGTTCAGCCCAATAATCACAGTAAATATCTGATTAATGTTCAGTCCAATAATCACAGTAAATATCTGATTAATGTTCAGTCCAATAATCACAGTAAATATCTGATTAATGTTCATCCCAATAATCACAGTAAATATCTGATTAATGTTCAGTCCAATAATCACATTAAATATCTGATTAATGTCCAGCCCAATAATCACAGTAAATATCTGATTAATGTTCATCCCAATAATCACAGTAAATATCTGATTAATGTTCAGTCCAATAATCACATTAAATATCTGATTAATGCTCAGTCCAATAATCACAGTAAATATCTGATTAATGTTCAGTCCAATAATCACATTAAATATCTGATTAATGTTCAGTCCAATAATCACATTAAATATCTGATTAATGTTCATCCCAATAATCACATTAAATATCTGATTAATGTTCAGCCCAATAATCACAGTAAATATCTGATTAATGTTCAGCCCAATAATCACAGTAATTCTCTGATTAATGTTCAGTCCAATAATCACAGTAAATATCTGATTAATGTTCAGTCCAATAATCACAGTAAATATCTGATTGATGTTCAGTCCAATAATCACATTAAATATCTGATTAATGTTCATCCCAATAATCATATTAAATATCTGATTAATGTTCAGCCCAATAATCACAGTAAATATCTGATTAATGTTCAGTCCAATAATCACATTAAATATCTGATTAATGTTCATCCCAATAATCACATTAAATATCTGATTAATGTTCATCCCAATAATCACAGTAAATATCTGATTAATGTTCATCCCAATAATCACAGTAAATATCTGATTGATGTTCATCCCAATAATCACAGTAAATATCTGATTAATGTTCATCCCAATAATCACATTAAATATCTGATTAATGTCCAGCCCAATAATCACAGTAAATATCTGATTAATGTTCAGTCCAATAATCACATTAAATATCTGATTAATGTTCATCCCAATAATCACAGTAAATATCTGATTAATGTTCATCCCAATAATCACATTAAATATCTGATTAATGTTCAGCCCAATAATCACAGTAAATATCTGATTAATGTTCAGTCCAATAATCACATTAAATATCTGATTAATGTTCATCCCAATAATCACAGTAAATATCTGATTAATGTTCAGTCCAATAATCACATTAAATATCTGATTAATGTTGATCCCAATAATCACAGTAAATATCTGATTAATGTTCAGTCCAATAATCACAGTAAATATCTGATTAATGTTCAGCCCAATAATCACAGTAAATATCTGATTAATGTTCAGTCCAATAATCACATTAAATATCTGATTAATGTTGATCCCAATAATCACAGTAAATATCTGATTAATGTTCAGTCCAATAATCACAGTAAATATCTGATTAATGTTCAGCCCAATAATCACAGTAAATATCTGATTAATGTTCAGTCCAATAATCACATTAAATATCTGATTAATGTTGATCCCAATAATCACAGTAAATATCTGATTAATGTTCAGTCCAATAATCACATTAAATATCTGATTAATGTTGATCCCAATAATCACAGTAAATATCTGATTAATGTTCAGTCCAATAATCACAGTAAATATCTGATTAATGTTCAGCCCAATAATCACAGTAAATATCTGATTAATGTCCAGCCCAATAATCACAGTAAATATCTGATTAATGTCCAGCCCAATAATCACAGTAAATATCTGATTAATGTTCAGTCCAATAATCACATTAAATATCTGATTAATGTCCAGCCCAATAATCACAGTAAATATCTGATTAATGTTCAGTCCAATAATCACAGTAAATATCTGATTAATGTCCAGCCCAATAATCACAGTAAATATCTGATTAATGTTCAGTCCAATAATCACATTAAATATCTGATTAATGTCCAGCCCAATAATCACAGTAAATATCTGATTAATGTTCAGCCCAATAATCACAATAAATATCTGATTAATGTCCAGCCCAATAATCACAGTAAATATCTGATTAATGTTCAGCCCAATAATCACATTAAATATCTGATTAATGTCCAGCCCAATAATCACAGTAAATATCTGATTAATGTCCAGCCCAATAATCACAGTAAATATCTGATTAATGTTCATCCCAATAATCACAGTAAATATCTGATTAATGTTCAGTCCAATAATCACAGTAAATATCTGATTAATGTTCAGCCCAATAATCACATTAAATATCTGATTAATGTCCAGCCCAATAATCACAGTAAATATCTGATTAATGTTCAGCCCAATAATCACATTAAATATCTGATTAATGTCCAGCCCAATAATCACAGTAAATATCTGATTAATGTCCAGCCCAATAATCACAGTAAATATCTGATTAATGTCCAGCCCAATAATCACATTAAATATCTGATTAATGTCCAGCCCAATAATCACAGTAAATATCTGATTAATGTCCAGCCCAATAATCACATTAAATATCTGATTAATGTTCATCCCAATAATCACAGTAAATATCTGATTAATGTCCAGCCCAATAATCACATTAAATATCTGATTAATGTTCATCCCAATAATCACAGTAAATATCTGATTAATGTTCATCCCAATAATCACAGTAAATATCTGATTAATGTCCAGCCCAATAATCACATTAAATATCTGATTAATGTCCAGCCCAATAATCACATTAAATATCTGATTAATGTTCATCCCAATAATCACAGTAAATATCTGATTAATGTCCAGCCCAATAATCACATTAAATATCTGATTAATGTTCATCCCAATAATCACAGTAAATATCTGATTAATGTCCAGTCCAATAATCACATTAAATATCTGATTAATGTTCATCCCAATAATCACAGTAAATATCTGATTAATGTCCAGTCCAATAATCACATTAAATATCTGATTAATGTTCATCCCAATAATCACAGTAAATATCTGATTAATGTTCAGTCCAATAATCACATTAAATATCTGATTAATGTCCAGTCCAATAATCACATTAAATATCTGATTAATGTTCATCCCAATAATCACAGTAAATATCTGATTAATGTCCAGTCCAATAATCACATTAAATATCTGATTAATGTCCAGCCCAATAATCACAGTAAATATCTGATTAATGTCCAGCCCAATAATCACAGTAAATATCTGATTAATGTCCAGCCCAATAATCACATTAAATATCTGATTAATGTCCAGCCCAATAATCACAGTAAATATCTGATTAATGTCCAGCCCAATAATCACATTAAATATCTGATTAATGTTCATCCCAATAATCACAGTAAATATCTGATTAATGTCCAGCCCAATAATCACATTAAATATCTGATTAATGTTCATCCCAATAATCACAGTAAATATCTGATTAATGTTCATCCCAATAATCACAGTAAATATCTGATTAATGTCCAGCCCAATAATCACATTAAATATCTGATTAATGTCCAGCCCAATAATCACATTAAATATCTGATTAATGTTCATCCCAATAATCACAGTAAATATCTGATTAATGTCCAGCCCAATAATCACATTAAATATCTGATTAATGTTCATCCCAATAATCACAGTAAATATCTGATTAATGTCCAGCCCAATAATCACAGTAAATATCTGATTAATGTTCATCCCAATAATCACAGTAAATATCTGATTAATGTTCATCCCAATAATCACAGTAAATATCTGATTAATGTTCAGTCCAATAATCACAGTAAATATCTGATTAATGTTCATCCCAATAATCACAGTAAATATCTGATTAATGTTCAGTCCCAATAATCACAGTAAATATCTGATTAATGTCATCCCAATAATCACAGTAAATATCTGATTAATGTTCATCCCAATAATCACAGTAAATATCTGATTAATGTTCATCCCAATAATCACAGTAAATATCTGATTAATGTTCAGTCCAATAATCACAGTAAATATCTGATTAATGTTCATCCCAATAATCACAGTAAATATCTGATTAATGTTCAGCCCAATAATCACAGTAAATATCTGATTAATGTTCATCCAATAATCACAGTAAATATCTGATTAATGTCAGCCCAATAATCACAGTAAATATCTGATTAATGTTCATCCCAATAATCACAGTAAATATCTGATTAATGTTCATCCCAATAATCACAGTAAATATCTGATTAATGTTCAGCCCAATAATCACAGTAAATATCTGATTAATGTTCAGTCCAATAATCACAGTAAATATCTGATTAATGTTCAGCCAATAATCACAGTAAATATCTGATTAATGTTCAGCCCAATAATCACAGTAAATATCTGATTAATGTTCATCCCAATAATCACAGTAAATATCTGATTAATGTTCAGTCCAATAATCACAGTAAATATCTGATTAATGTTCAGTCCAATAATCACAGTAAATATCTGATTAATGTTCATCCAATAATCACAGTAAATATCTGATTAATGTTCAGTCCAATAATCACAGTAAATATCTGATTAATGTTCATCCCAATAATCACAGTAAATATCTGATTAATGTTCAGCCCAATAATCACAGTAAATATCTGATTAATGTTCAGTCCAATAATCACAGTAAATATCTGATTAATGTTCAGTCCAATAATCACAGTAAATATCTGATTAATGTTCATCCCAATAATCACAGTAAATATCTGATTAATGTTCAGTCCAATAATCACAGTAAATATCTGATTAATGTTCATCCAATAATCACAGTAAATATCTGATTAATGTTCAGCCCAATAATCACAGTAAATATCTGATTAATGTTCAGTCCAATAATCACAGTAAATATCTGATTAATGTTCAGTCCAATAATCACAGTAAATATCTGATTAATGTTCATCCCAATAATCACAGTAAATATCTGATTAATGTTCATCCCAATAATCACAGTAAATATCTGATTAATGTTCAGTCCAATAATCACATTAAATATCTGATTAATGTTCATCCCAATAATCACAGTAAATATCTGATTAATGTTCAGCCCAATAATCACATTAAATATCTGATTAATGCTCAGTCCAATAATCACAGTAAATATCTGATTAATGTTCAGTCCAATAATCACATTAAATATCTGATTAATGTTCAGTCCAATAATCACATTAAATATCTGATTAATGTTCATCCCAATAATCACATTAAATATCTGATTAATGTTCAGCCCAATAATCACAGTAAATATCTGATTAATGTTCAGCCCAATAATCACAGTAATTCTCTGATTAATGTTCAGTCCAATAATCACAGTAAATATCTGATTAATGTTCAGTCCAATAATCACAGTAAATATCTGATTGATGTTCAGTCCAATAATCACATTAAATATCTGATTAATGTTCATCCCAATAATCACATTAAATATCTGATTAATGTTCAGCCCAATAATCACAGTAAATATCTGATTAATGTTCAGTCCAATAATCACATTAAATATCTGATTAATGTTCATCCCAATAATCACATTAAATATCTGATTAATGTTCATCCCAATAATCACAGTAAATATCTGATTAATGTTCATCCAATAATCACATTAAATATCTGATTAATGTTCAGCCAATAATCACAGTAAATATCTGATTGATGTTCATCCCAATAATCACAGTAAATATCTGATTGATGTTCAGTCCAATAATCACATTAAATATCTGATTAATGTTCATCCCAATAATCACATTAATATCTGATTAATGTTCAGCCCAATAATCACAGTAAATATCTGATTAATGTTCAGTCCAATAATCACATTAAATATCTGATTAATGTTCATCCCAATAATCACATTAAATATCTGATTAATGTTCAGTCCAATAATCACAGTAAATATCTGATTGATGTTCATCCCAATAATCACAGTAAATATCTGATTAATGTTCAGTCCAATAATCACATTAAATATCTGATTAATGTTCAGTCCAATAATCACAGTAAATATCTGATTGATGTTCATCCCAATAATCACAGTAAATATCTGATTAATGTTCAGTCCCAATAATCACATTAAATATCTGATTAATGTTCAGCCCAATAATCACAGTAAATATCTGATTAATGTTCAGTCCAATAATCACATTAAATATCTGATTAATGTTCATCCCAATAATCACATTAAATATCTGATTAATGTTCATCCCAATAATCACAGTAAATATCTGATTAATGTTCAGTCCAATAATCACAGTAAATATCTGATTAATGTTCATCCCAATAATCACAGTAAATATCTGATTGATGTTCATCCCAATAATCACAGTAAATATCTGATTAATGTTCATCCCAATAATCACATTAAATATCTGATTAATGTCCAGCCCAATAATCACAGTAAATATCTGATTAATGTTCAGTCCAATAATCACATTAAATATCTGATTAATGTTCATCCCAATAATCACAGTAAATATCTGATTAATGTTCATCCCAATAATCACATTAAATATCTGATTAATGTTCAGCCCAATAATCACAGTAAATATCTGATTAATGTTCAGTCCAATAATCACATTAAATATCTGATTAATGTTCATCCCAATAATCACAGTAAATATCTGATTAATGTTCAGTCCAATAATCACATTAAATATCTGATTAATGTTGATCCCAATAATCACAGTAAATATCTGATTAATGTTCAGTCCAATAATCACAGTAAATATCTGATTAATGTTCAGCCCAATAATCACAGTAAATATCTGATTAATGTTCAGTCCAATAATCACATTAAATATCTGATTAATGTTGATCCCAATAATCACAGTAAATATCTGATTAATGTTCAGTCCAATAATCACAGTAAATATCTGATTAATGTTCAGCCCAATAATCACAGTAAATATCTGATTAATGTTCAGTCCAATAATCACATTAAATATCTGATTAATGTTGATCCCAATAATCACAGTAAATATCTGATTAATGTTCAGTCCAATAATCACAGTAAATATCTGATTAATGTTGATCCCAATAATCACAGTAAATATCTGATTAATGTTCAGTCCAATAATCACAGTAAATATCTGATTAATGTTCAGCCCAATAATCACAGTAAATATCTGATTAATGTCCAGCCCAATAATCACAGTAAATATCTGATTAATGTCCAGCCCAATAATCACAGTAAATATCTGATTAATGTTCAGTCCAATAATCACATTAAATATCTGATTAATGTCCAGCCCAATAATCACAGTAAATATCTGATTAATGTTCAGTCCAATAATCACAGTAAATATCTGATTAATGTCCAGCCCAATAATCACAGTAAATATCTGATTAATGTTCAGTCCAATAATCACATTAAATATCTGATTAATGTCCAGCCAATAATCACAGTAAATATCTGATTAATGTTCAGCCCAATAATCACATTAAATATCTGATTAATGTCCAGCCCAATAATCACAGTAAATATCTGATTAATGTTCAGCCCAATAATCACAGTAAATATCTGATTAATGTCCAGCCCAATAATCACAGTAAATATCTGATTAATGTTCATCCCAATAATCACAGTAAATATCTGATTAATGTTCAGTCCAATAATCACAGTAAATATCTGATTAATGTTCAGCCCAATAATCACATTAAATATCTGATTAATGTCCAGCCCAATAATCACAGTAAATATCTGATTAATGTTCAGCCCAATAATCACATTAAATATCTGATTAATGTCCAGCCCAATAATCACAGTAAATATCTGATTAATGTCCAGCCCAATAATCACATTAAATATCTGATTAATGTCCAGCCCAATAATCACAGTAAATATCTGATTAATGTCCAGCCCAATAATCACATTAAATATCTGATTAATGTTCATCCCAATAATCACAGTAAATATCTGATTAATGTTCATCCCAATAATCACAGTAAATATCTGATTAATGTTCAGCCCAATAATCACATTAAATATCTGATTAATGTTCATCCCAATAATCACATTAAATATCTGATTAATGTTCATCCCAATAATCACAGTAAATATCTGATTAATGTTCAGCCCAATAATCACATTAAATATCTGATTAATGTTCATCCCAATAATCACAGTAAATATCTGATTAATGTTCAGCCCAATAATCACATTAAATATCTGATTAATGTTCAGTCCCAATAATCACATTAAATATCTGATTAATGTTCAGCCCAATAATCACATTAAATATCTGATTAATGTTCAGTCCAATAATCACAGTAAATATCTGATTAATGTTCAGCCCAATAATCACAGTAAATATCTGATTAATGTTCATCCCAATAATCACATTAAATATCTGATTAATGTTCAGCCCAATAATCACATTAAATATCTGATTAATGTTCAGTCCAATAATCACAGTAAATATCTGATTAATGTTCAGTCCAATAATCACATTAAATATCTGATTAATGTTCAGTCCAATAATCACAGTAAATATCTGATTAATGTTCAGCCCAATAATCACAGTAAATATCTGATTAATGTTCATCCCAATAATCACAGTAAATATCTGATTAATGTCCAGTCCAATAATCACATTAAATATCTGATTAATGTTCATCCCAATAATCACAGTAAATATCTGATTAATGTTCAGTCCAATAATCACATTAAATATCTGATTAATGTCCAGTCCAATAATCACATTAAATATCTGATTAATGTTCATCCCAATAATCACAGTAAATATCTGATTAATGTCCAGTCCAATAATCACATTAAATATCTGATTAATGTCCAGCCCAATAATCACAGTAAATATCTGATTAATGTCCAGCCCAATAATCACAGTAAATATCTGATTAATGTCCAGCCCAATAATCACATTAAATATCTGATTAATGTCCAGCCCAATAATCACAGTAAATTCTGATTAATGTCCAGCCCAATAATCACATTAAATATCTGATTAATGTTCATCCCAATAATCACAGTAAATATCTGATTAATGTCCAGCCCAATAATCACATTAAATATCTGATTAATGTTCATCCCAATAATCACAGTAAATATCTGATTAATGTTCATCCCAATAATCACAGTAAATATCTGATTAATGTCCAGCCCAATAATCACATTAAATATCTGATTAATGTCCAGCCCAATAATCACATTAAATATCTGATTAATGTCCATCCCAATAATCACAGTAAATATCTGATTAATGTCCAGCCCAATAATCACATTAAATATCTGATTAATGTTCATCCCAATAATCACAGTAAATATCTGATTAATGTCCAGTCCAATAATCACATTAAATATCTGATTAATGTTCATCCCAATAATCACAGTAAATATCTGATTAATGTTCATCCCAATAATCACAGTAAATATCTGATTAATGTTCAGTCCAATAATCACAGTAAATATCTGATTAATGTCCAGCCCAATAATCACAGTAAATATCTGATTAATGTTCATCCCAA
The DNA here is from genome assembly GCF_036365525.1 of Heterodontus francisci. Classification (NCBI taxonomy): domain Eukaryota; kingdom Metazoa; phylum Chordata; class Chondrichthyes; order Heterodontiformes; family Heterodontidae; genus Heterodontus; species Heterodontus francisci. The sequence continues at coordinate 15,020,564 of NC_090396.1, forward strand.
TAATCACAGTAAATATCTGATTAATGTTCATCCCAATAATCACAGTAAATATCTGATTAATGTTCAGTCCAATAATCACAGTAAATATCTGATTAATGTCCAGCCCAATAATCACAGTAAATATCTGATTAATGTTCATCCCAATAATCACAGTAAATATCTGATTAATGTTCATCCCAATAATCACAGTAAATATCTGATTAATGTTCAGTCCAATAATCACAGTAAATATCTGATTAATGTTCATCCCAATAATCACAGTAAATATCTGATTAATGTTCAGCCCAATAATCACAGTAAATATCTGATTAATGTTCATCCCAATAATCACAGTAAATATCTGATTAATGTCCAGCCCAATAATCACAGTAAATATCTGATTAATGTTCATCCCAATAATCACAGTAAATATCTGATTAATGTTCATCCCAATAATCACAGTAAATATCTGATTAATGTTCAGCCCAATAATCACAGTAAATATCTGATTAATGTTCATCCCAATAATCACAGTAAATATCTGATTAATGTCCAGCCCAATAATCACAGTAAATATCTGATTAATGTTCATCCCAATAATCACAGTAAATATCTGATTAATGTTCATCCCAATAATCACAGTAAATATCTGATTAATGTTCAGCCCAATAATCACAGTAAATATCTGATTAATGTTCAGTCCAATAATCACAGTAAATATCTGATTAATGTTCAGCCCAATAATCACAGTAAATATCTGATTAATGTTCAGCCCAATAATCACAGTAAATATCTGATTAATGTTCATCCCAATAATCACAGTAAATATCTGATTAATGTTCAGTCCAATAATCACAGTAAATATCTGATTAATGTTCATCCCAATAATCACAGTAAATATCTGATCAATGTTCAGTCCAATAATCACAGTAAATATCTGATTAATGTTCATCCCAATAATCACAGTAAATATCTGATTAATGTTCAGTCCAATAATCACAGTAAATATCTGATTAATGTTCATCCCAATAATCACAGTAAATATCTGATTAATGTTCAGCCCAATAATCACAGTAAATATCTGATTAATGTTCAGTCCAATAATCACAGTAAATATCTGATTAATGTTCAGTCCAATAATCACAGTAAATATCTGATTAATGTTCATCCCAATAATCACAGTAAATATCTGATTAATGTTCATCCCAATAATCACAGTAAATATCTGATTAATGTTCAGTCCAATAATCACATTAAATATCTGATTAATGTTCATCCCAATAATCACAGTAAATATCTGATTAATGTTCAGTCCAATAATCACATTAAATATCTGATTAATGCTCAGTCCAATAATCACAGTAAATATCTGATTAATGTTCAGTCCAATAATCACATTAAATATCCGATTAATGTTCAGTCCAATAATCACATTAAATATCTGATTAATGTTCATCCCAATAATCACATTAAATATCTGATTAATGTTCAGCCCAATAATCACAGTAAATATCTGATTAATGTTCAGCCCAATAATCACAGTAATTCTCTGATTAATGTTCAGTCCAATAATCACAGTAAATATCTGATTAATGTTCAGTCCAATAATCACAGTAAATATCTGATTGATGTTCAGTCCAATAATCACATTAAATATCTGATTAATGTTCATCCCAATAATCACATTAAATATCTGATTAATGTTCAGCCCAATAATCACAGTAAATATCTGATTAATGTTCAGTCCAATAATCACATTAAATATCTGATTAATGTTCATCCCAATAATCACATTAAATATCTGATTAATGTTCATCCCAATAATCACAGTAAATATCTGATTAATGTTCATCCCAATAATCACATTAAATATCTGATTAATGTTCAGCCCAATAATCACAGTAAATATCTGATTGATGTTCATCCCAATAATCACAGTAAATATCTGATTGATGTTCAGTCCAATAATCACATTAAATATCTGATTAATGTTCATCCCAATAATCACATTAAATATCTGATTAATGTTCAGCCCAATAATCACAGTAAATATCTGATTAATGTTCAGTCCAATAATCACATTAAATATCTGATTAATGTTCATCCCAATAATCACATTAAATATCTGATTAATGTTCAGTCCAATAATCACAGTAAATATCTGATTGATGTTCATCCCAATAATCACAGTAAATATCTGATTAATGTTCAGTCCAATAATCACATTAAATATCTGATTAATGTTCAGTCCAATAATCACAGTAAATATCTGATTGATGTTCATCCCAATAATCACAGTAAATATCTGATTAATGTTCAGTCCAATAATCACATTAAATATCTGATTAATGTTCAGCCCAATAATCACAGTAAATATCTGATTAATGTTCAGTCCAATAATCACATTAAATATCTGATTAATGTTCATCCCAATAATCACATTAAATATCTGATTAATGTTCATCCCAATAATCACAGTAAATATCTGATTAATGTTCAGCCCAATAATCACAGTAAATATCTGATTAATGTTCATCCCAATAATCACAGTAAATATCTGATTAATGTTCAGTCCAATAATCACATTAAATATCTGATTAATGTTCAGTCCAATAATCACAGTAAATATCTGATTAATGTTCATCCCAATAATCACAGTAAATATCTGATTAATGTCCAGCCCAATAATCACATTAAATATCTGATTAATGTTCATCCCAATAATCACAGTAAATATCTGATTAATGTTCATCCCAATAATCACAGTAAATATCTGATTAATGTCCAGCCCAATAATCACATTAAATATCTGATTAATGTCCAGCCCAATAATCACATTAAATATCTGATTAATGTTCATCCCAATAATCACAGTAAATATCTGATTAATGTCCAGCCCAATAATCACATTAAATATCTGATTAATGTTCATCCCAATAATCACAGTAAATATCTGATTAATGTCCAGTCCAATAATCACATTAAATATCTGATTAATGTTCATCCCAATAATCACAGTAAATATCTGATTAATGTTCATCCCAATAATCACAGTAAATATCTGATTAATGTTCAGTCCAATAATCACAGTAAATATCTGATTAATGTCCAGCCCAATAATCACAGTAAATATCTGATTAATGTTCATCCCAATAATCACAGTAAATATCTGATTAATGTTCATCCCAATAATCACAGTAAATATCTGATTAATGTTCAGTCCAATAATCACAGTAAATATCTGATTAATGTTCAGCCCAATAATCACAGTAAATATCTGATTAATGTTCAGTCCAATAATCACAGTAAATATCTGATTAATGTTCAGCCCAATAATCACAGTAAATATCTGATTAATGTTCAGCCCAATAATCACAGTAAATATCTGATTAATGTTCATCCCAATAATCACAGTAAATATCTGATTAATGTTCAGTCCAATAATTACAGTAAATATCTGATTAATGTTCATCCCAATAATCACAGTAAATATCTGATCAATGTTCAGTCCAATAATCACAGTAAATATCTGATTAATGTTCATCCCAATAATCACAGTAAATATCTGATTAATGTTCAGTCCAATAATCACAGTAAATATCTGATTAATGTTCATCCCAATAATCACAGTAAATATCTGATTAATGTTCAGCCCAATAATCACAGTAAATATCTGATTAATGTTCAGTCCAATAATCACAGTAAATATCTGATTAATGTTCAGTCCAATAATCACAGTAAATATCTGATTAATGTTCATCCCAATAATCACAGTAAATATCTGATTAATGTTCAGTCCAATAATCACAGTAAATATCTGATTAATGTTCATCCCAATAATCACAGTAAATATCTGATTAATGTTCAGCCCAATAATCACAGTAAATATCTGATTAATGTTCAGTCCAATAATCACAGTAAATATCTGATTAATGTTCAGTCCAATAATCACAGTAAATATCTGATTAATGTTCATCCCAATAATCACAGTAAATATCTGATTAATGTTCATCCCAATAATCACAGTAAATATCTGATTAATGTTCAGTCCAATAATCACATTAAATATCTGATTAATGTTCATCCCAATAATCACAGTAAATATCTGATTAATGTTCAGTCCAATAATCACATTAAATATCTGATTAATGCTCAGTCCAATAATCACAGTAAATATCTGATTAATGTTCAGTCCAATAATCACATTAAATATCTGATTAATGTTCAGTCCAATAATCACATTAAATATCTGATTAATGTTCATCCCAATAATCACATTAAATATCTGATTAATGTTCAGCCCAATAATCACAGTAAATATCTGATTAATGTTCAGCCCAATAATCACAGTAATTCTCTGATTAATGTTCAGTCAAATAATCACAGTAAATATCTGATTAATGTTCAGTCCAATAATCACAGTAAATATCTGATTGATGTTCAGTCCAATAATCACATTAAATATCTGATTAATGTTCATCCCAATAATCACATTAAATATCTGATTAATGTGCAGCCCAATAATCACAGTAAATATCTGATTAATGTTCAGTCCAATAATCACATTAAATATCTGATTAATGTTCATCCCAATAATCACATTAAATATCTGATTAATGTTCATCCCAATAATCACAGTAAATATCTGATTAATGTTCATCCCAATAATCACAGTAAATATCTGATTAATGTTCAGCCCAATAATCACAGTAAATATCTGATTAATGTTCATCCCAATAATCACAGTAAATATCTGATTAATGTTCAGTCCAATAATCACATTAAATATCTGATTAATGTTCATCCCAATAATCACAGTAAATATCTGATTAATGTTCAGCCCAATAATCACAGTAAATATCTGATTAATGTTCATCCCAATAATCACATTAAATATCTGATTAATGTTCATCCCAATAATCACAGTAAATATCTGATTAATGTTCATCCCAATAATCACAGTAAATATCTGATTAATGTTCAGCCCAATAATCACAGTAAATATCTGATTAATGTTCATCCCAATAATCACAGTAAATATCTGATTAATGTTCAGCCCAATAATCACAGTAAATATCTGATTAATGTTCATCCCAATAATCACATTAAATATCTGATTAATGTTCATCCCAATAATCACAGTAAATATCTGATTAATGTTCATCCCAATAATCACAGTAAATATCTGATTAATGTTCAGCCCAATAATCACAGTAAATATCTGATTAATGTTCATCCCAATAATCACAGTAAATATCTGATTAATGTTCATCCCAATAATCACAGTAAATATCTGATTAATGTTCATCCCAATAATCACAGTAAATATCTGATTAATGTTCAGCCCAATAATCACATTAAATATCTGATTAATGTTCATCCCAATAATCACAGTAAATATCTGATTAATGTTCATCCCAATAATCACATTAAATATCTGATTAATGTTCATCCCAATAATCACATTAAATATCTGATTAATGTGCAGCCCAATAATCACAGTAAATATCTGATTAATGTTCAGTCCAATAATCACATTAAATATCTGATTAATGTTCATCCCAATAATCACATTAAATATCTGATTAATGTTCATCCCAATAATCACAGTAAATATCTGATTAATGTTCAGCCCAATAATCACAGTAAATATCTGATTGATGTTCATCCCAATAATCACAGTAAATATCTGATTGATGTTCAGTCCAATAATCACATTAAATATCTGATTAATGTTCATCCCAATAATCACATTAAATATCTGATTAATGTTCAGCCCAATAATCACAGTAAATATCTGATTAATGTTCAGTCCAATAATCACATTAAATATCTGATTAATGTTCATCCCAATAATCACATTAAATATCTGATTAATGTTCAGTCCAATAATCACAGTAAATATCTGATTGATGTTCATCCCAATAATCACAGTAAATATCTGATTAATGTTCAGTCCAATAATCACATTAAATATCTGATTAATGTTCAGTCCAATAATCACAGTAAATATCTGATTGATGTTCATCCCAATAATCACAGTAAATATCTGATTAATGTTCAGTCCAATAATCACATTAAATATCTGATTAATGTTCAGCCCAATAATCACAGTAAATATCTGATTAATGTTCAGTCCAATAATCACATTAAATATCTGATTAATGTTCATCCCAATAATCACATTAAATATCTGATTAATGTTCATCCCAATAATCACAGTAAATATCTGATTAATGTTCAGCCCAATAATCACAGTAAATATCTGATTAATGTTCATCCCAATAATCACAGTAAATATCTGATTAATGTTCAGTCCAATAATCACATTAAATATCTGATTAATGTTCAGTCCAATAATCACAGTAAATATCTGATTAATGTTCAGCCCAATAATCACAGTAAATATCTGATTAATGTTCATCCCAATAATCACAGTAAATATCTGATTAATGTTCAGTCCAATAATCACATTAAATATCTGATTAATGTTCATCCCAATAATCACAGTAAATATCTGATTAATGTTCAGTCCAATAATCACATTAAATATCTGATTAATGCTCAGTCCAATAATCACATTAAATATCTGATTAATGTTCAGTCCAATAATCACATTAAATATCTGATTAATGTTCATCCCAATAATCACATTAAATATCTGATTAATGTTCAGCCCAATAATCACAGTAATTCTCTGATTAATGTTCAGTCCAATAATCACAGTAATTCTCTGATTAATGTTCAGTCCAATAATCACAGTAATTCTCTGATTAATGTTCAGTCCAATAATCACAGTAAATATCTGATTAATGTTCAGTCCAATAATCACAGTAAATATCTGATTGATGTTCAGTCCAATAATCACATTAAATATCTGATTAATGTTCATCCCAATAATCACATTAAATATCTGATTAATGTTCAGCCCAATAATCACAGTAAATATCTGATTAATGTTCAGTCCAATAATCACATTAAATATCTGATTAATGTTCATCCCAATAATCACATTAAATATCTGATTAATGTTCATCCCAATAATCACAGTAAATATCTGATTAATGTTCATCCCAATAATCACATTAAATATCTGATTAATGTTCAGCCCAATAATCACAGTAAATATCTGATTGATGTTCATCCCAATAATCACAGTAAATATCTGATTGATGTTCAGTCCAATAATCACATTAAATATCTGATTAATGTTCATCCCAATAATCACATTAAATATCTGATTAATGTTCAGCCCAATAATCACAGTAAATATCTGATTAATGTTCAGTCCAATAATCACATTAAATATCTGATTAATGTTCATCCCAATAATCACATTAAATATCTGATTAATGTTCAGTCCAATAATCACATTAAATATCTGATTAATGTTCAGTCCAATAATCACATTAAATATCTGATTGATGTTCATCCCAATAATCACAGTAAATATCTGATTAATGTTCAGTCCAATAATCACATTAAATATCTGATTAATGTTCAGTCCAATAATCACATTAAATATCTGATTAATGTTCAGCCCAATAATCACAGTAAATATCTGATTAATGTTCAGTCCAATAATCACATTAAATATCTGATTGATGTTCATCCCAATAATCACAGTAAATATCTGATTAATGTTCAGTCCAATAATCACATTAAATATCTGATTAATGTTCAGCCCAATAATCACAGTAAATATCTGATTAATGTTCAGTCCAATAATCACATTAAATATCTGATTGATGTTCATCCCAATAATCACAGTAAATATCTGATTAATGTTCAGTCCAATAATCACATTAAATATCTGATTAATGTTCAGTCCAATAATCACAGTAAATATCTGATTGATGTTCATCCCAATAATCACAGTAAATATCTGATTAATGTTCAGTCCAATAATCACATTAAATATCTGATTAATGTTCAGTCCAATAATCACAGTAAATATCTGATTAATGTTCAGCCCAATAATCACAGTAAATATCTGATTAATGTTCAGTCCAATAATCACATTAAATATCTGATTAATGTTCAGTCCAATAATCACATTAAATATCTGATTAATGTTCAGTCCAATAATCACAGTAAATATCTGATTAATGTTCAGTCCAATAATCACATTAAATATCTGATTAATGTTCAGTCCAATAATCACATTAAATATCTGATTAATTTTCAGTCCAATAATCACATTAAATATCTGATTAATGTTCAGTCCAATAATCACAGTAAATATCTGATTAATGTTCAGCCCAATAATCACAGTAAATATCTGATTAATGTTCAGTCCAATAATCACATTAAATATCTGATTAATGTTCAGTCCAATAATCACAGTAAATATCTGATTAATGTTCAGCCCAATAATCACAGTAAATATCTGATTAATGTTCAGTCCAATAATCACAGTAAATATCTGATTAATGTTCAGCCCAATAATCACAGTAAATATCTGATTAATGTTCAGTCCAATAATCACATTAAATATCTGATTAATGTTCAGCCCAATAATCACAGTAAATATCTGATTAATGTTCAGTCCAATAATCACAGTAAATATCTGATTAATGTTCAGTCCAATAATCACATTAAATATCTGATTAATGTTCAGCCCAATAATCACAGTAAATATCTGATTAATGTTCATCCCAATAATCACATTAAATATCTGATTAATGTTCAGTCCAATAATCACAGTAAATATCTGATTAATGTTCAGTCCAATAATCACATTAAATATCTGATTAATGTTCAGTCCAATAATCATATTAAATATCTGATTAATGTTCAGTCCAATAATCACATTAAATATCTGATTAATTTTCAGTCCAATAATCACATTAAATATCTGATTAATGTTCAGTCCAATAATCACAGTAAATATCTGATTAATGTTCAGCCCAATAATCACAGTAAATATCTGATTAATGTTCAGTCCAATAATCACATTAAATATCTGATTAATGTTCAGTCCAATAATCACAGTAAATATCTGATTAATGTTCAGCCCAATAATCACAGTAAATATCTGATTAATGTTCAGTCCAATAATCACAGTAAATATCTGATTAATGTTCAGCCCAATAATCACAGTAAATATCTGATTAATGTTCAGTCCAATAATCACATTAAATATCTGATTAATGTTCAGCCCAATAATCACAGTAAATATCTGATTAATGTTCAGTCCAATAATCACAGTAAATATCTGATTAATGTTCAGTCCAATAATCACATTAAATATCTGATTAATGTTCAGCCCAATAATCACAGTAAATATCTGATTAATGTTCATCCCAATAATCACATTAAATATCTGATTAATGTTCAGTCCAATAATCACAGTAAATATCTGATTAATGTTCAGTCCAATAATCACAGTAAATATCTGATTAATGTTCAGTCCAATAATCACAGTAAATATCTGATTAATGTTCAGTCCAATAATCACATTAAATATCTGATTAATGTTGATCCCAATAATCACAGTAAATATCTGATTAATGTTCAGTCCAATAATCACAGTAAATATCTGATTAATGTTCATCCCAATAATCACAGTAAATATCTGATTAATGTTCAGTCCAATAATCACATTAAATATCTGATTAATGTTCAGCCCAATAATCACAGTAAATATCTGATTAATGTTCAGTCCAATAATCACAGTAAATATCTGATTAATGTTCATCCCAATAATCACAGTAAATATCTGATTAATGTTCAGTCCAATAATCACATTAAATATCTGATTAATGTTCAGTCCAATAATCACATTAAATATCTGATTAATGTTCAGTCCAATAATCACAGTAAATATCTGATTAATGTTCAGTCCAATAATCACAGTAAATATCTGATTAATGTTCAGTCCAATAATCACATTAAATATCTGATTAATGTTCAGTCCAATAATCACAGTAAATATCTGATTAATGTTCAGTCCAATAATCACATTAAATATCTGATTAATGTTCAGTCCAATAATCACATTAAATATCTGATTAATGTTCAGTCCAATAATCACATTAAATATCTGATTAATGTTCAGTCCAATAATCACAGTAAATATCTGATTAATGTTCATCCCAATAATCACAGTAAATATCTGATTAATGTTCAGCCCAATAATCACATTAAATATCTGATTAATGTTCAGTCCAATAATCACATTAAATATCTGATTAATGTTCAGTCCAATAATCACAGTAAATATCTGATTAATGTTCATCCCAATAATCACAGTAAATATCTGATTAATGTTCAGTCCAATAATCACATTAAATATCTGATTAATGTTCATCCCAATAATCACAGTAAATATCTGATTAATGTTCAGTCCAATAATCACATTAAATATCTGATTAATGTTCAGTCCAATAATCACAGTAAATATCTGATTAATGTCCAGCCCAATAATCACAGTAAATATCTGATTAATGTTCAGCCCAATAATCACATTAAATATCTGATTAATGTTCAGCCCAATAATCACAGTAAATATCTGATTAATGTCCAGCCCAATAATCACAGTAAATATCTGATTAATGTTCAGTCCAATAATCACATTAAATATCTGATTAATGTTCAGTCCAATAATCACATTAAATATCTGATTAATGTTCATCCCAATAATCACAGTAAATATCTGATTAATGTTCAGTCCCAATAATCACATTAAATATCTGATTAATGTTCAGCCCAATAATCACAGTAAATATCTGATTAATGTCCAGCCCAATAATCACAGTAAATATCTGATTAATGTTCAGCCCAATAATCACATTAAATATCTGATTAATGTTCAGTCCAATAATCACATTAAATATCTGATTAATGTTCAGTCCAATAATCACATTAAATATCTGATTAATGTTCAGTCCAATAATCACATTAAATATCTGATTAATGTTCAGTCCAATAATCACATTAAATATCTGATTAATGTTCAGTCCAATAATCACATTAAATATCTGATTAATGTTCAGCCCAATAATCACAGTAAATATCTGATTAATGTCCAGCCCAATAATCACAGTAAATATCTGATTAATGTTCAGCCCAATAATCACATTAAATATCTGATTAATGTTCAGTCCAATAATCACATTAAATATCTGATTAATGTTCAGTCCAATAATCACATTAAATATCTGATTAATGTTCAGTCCAATAATCACATTAAATATCTGATTAATGTTCAGTCCAATAATCACAGTAAATATCTGATTAATGTTCATCCCAATAATCACAGTAAATATCTGATTAATGTTCAGTCCAATAATCACATTAAATATCTGATTAATGTTCAGTCCAATAATCACAGTAAATATCTGATTAATGTTCAGTCCAATAATCACAGTAAATATCTGATTAATGTTCAGCCCAATAATCACATTAAATATCTGATTAATGTTCAGTCCAATAATCACAGTAAATATCTGATTAATGTTCAGTCCAATAATCACATTAAATATCTGATTAATGTTCAGTCCAATAATCACAGTAAATATCTGATTAATGTTCAGTCCCAATAATCACAGTAAATATCTGATTAATGTTCAGCCCAATAATCACATTAAATATCTGATTAATGTTCAGTCCAATAATCACAGTAAATATCTGATTAATGTTCAGTCCAATAATCACAGTAAATATCTGATTAATGTTCAGCCCAATAATCACATTAAATATCTGATTAATGTTCAGTCCAATAATCACAGTAAATATCTGATTAATGTCCAGTCCAATAATCACAGTAAATATCTGATTAATGTTCAGCCCAATAATCACATTAAATATCTGATTAATGTTCAGTCCAATAATCACAGTAAATATCTGATTAATGTCCAGCCCAATAATCACAGTAAATATCTGATTAATGTTCAGTCCAATAATCACAGTAAATATCTGATTAATGTTCAGTCCAATAATCACAGTAAATATCTGATTAATGTTCAGCCCAATAATCACATTAAATATCTGATTAATGTTCAGTCCAATAATCACATTAAATATCTGATTAATGTCCAGTCCAATAATCACAGTAAATATCTGATTAATGTTCAGTCCAATAATCACATTAAATATCTGATTAATGTTCAGTCCAATAATCACAGTAAATATCTGATTAATGTTCAGTCCAATAATCACAGTAAATATCTGATTAATGTTCAGTCCAATAATCACAGTAAATATCTGATTAATGTTCAGTCCAATAATCACAGTAAATATCTGATTAATGTTCAGTCCAATAATCACATTAAATATCTGATTAATGTTCAGCCCAATAATCACATTAAATATCTGATTAATGTTCAGCCCAATAATCACATTAAATATCTGATTAATGTTCAGCCCAATAATCACATTAAATATCTGATTAATGTTCAGTCCAATAATCACAGTAAATATCTGATTAATGTTCAGTCCAATAATCACAGTAAATATCTGATTAATGTTCAGTCCAATAATCACAGTAAATATCTGATTAATGTTCAGCCCAATAATCACATTAAATATCTGATTAATGTTCAGCCCAATAATCACATTAAATATCTGATTAATGTCCAGTCCAATAATCACAGTAAATATCTGATTAATGTTCAGTCCAATAATCACATTAAATATCTGATTAATGTTCAGCCCAATAATCACATTAAATATCTGATTAATGTTCAGTCCAATAATCACAGTAAATATCTGATTAATGTCCAGTCCAATAATCACATTAAATATCTGATTAATGTCCAGCCCAATAATCACATTAAATATCTGATTAATGTCCAGCCCAATAATCACAGTAAATATCTGATTAATGTCCAGCCCAATAATCACATTAAATATCTGATTAATGTCCAGCCCAATAATCACAGTAAATATCTGATTAATGTTCAGTCCAATAATCACATTAAATATCTGATTAATGTTCAGTCCAATAATCACATTAAATATCTGATTAATGTCCAGCCCAATAATCACAGTAAATATCTGATTAATGTCCAGCCCAATAATCACATTAAATATCTGATTAATGTCCAGCCCAATAATCACAGTAAATATCTGATTAATGTTCAGTCCAATAATCACATTAAATATCTGATTAATGTTCAGTCCAATAATCACATTAAATATCTGATTAATGTCCAGCCCAATAATCACAGTAAATATCTGATTAATGTCCAGCCCAATAATCACAGTAAATATCTGATTAATGTCCAGCCCAATAATCACAGTAAATATCTGATTAATGTTCATCCCAATAATCACAGTAAATATCTGATTAATGTCCAGCCCAATAATCACAGTAAATATCTGATTAATGTCCAGCCCAATAATCACAGTAAATATCTGATTAATGTTCAGTCCAATAATCACATTAAATATCTGATTAATGTTCAGTCCAATAATCACATTAAATATCTGATTAATGTTCAGTCCAATAATCACATTAAATATCTGATTAATGTTCAGTCCAATAATCACATTAAATATCTGATTAATGTCCAGTCCAATAATCACATTAAATATCTGATTAATGTTCAGTCCAATAATCACATTAAATATCTGATTAATGTTCAGTCCAATAATCACATTAAATATCTGATTAATGTTCAGTCCAATAATCATATTAAATATCTGATTAATGTCCAGCCCAATAATCACAGTAAATATCTGATTAATGTTCAGTCCAATAATCATATTAAATATCTGATTAATGTCCAGCCCAATAATCACAGTAAATATCTGATTAATGTTCAGTCCAATAATCACATTAAATATCTGATTAATGTTCAGTCCAATAATCACATTAAATATCTGATTAATGTTCAGTCCAATAATCATATTAAATATCTGATTAATGTCCAGCCCAATAATCACAGTAAATATCTGATTAATGTCCAGCCCAATAATCACATTAAATATCTGATTAATGTTCAGTCCAATAATCACATTAAATATCTGATTAATGTCCAGCCCAATAATCACATTAAATATCTGATTAATGTTCAGTCCAATAATCACATTAAATATCTGATTAATGTTCAGTCCAATAATCACATTAAATATCTGATTAATGTCCAGTCCAATAATCACATTAAATATCTGATTAATGTCCAGCCCAATAATCACATTAAATATCTGATTAATGTTCAGTCCAATAATCACATTAAATATCTGATTAATGTTCAGTCCAATAATCACATTAAATATCTGATTAATGTCCAGTCCAATAATCACATTAAATATCTGATTAATGTTCAGTCCAATAATCATATTAAATATCTGATTAATGTCCAGCCCAATAATCACAGTAAATATCTGATTAATGTCCAGCCCAATAATCACATTAAATATCTGATTAATGTCCAGCCCAATAATCACAGTAAATATCTGATTAATGTCCAGCCCAATAATCACAGTAAATATCTGATTAATGTCCAGCCCAATAATCACATTAAATATCTGATTAATGTCCAGCCCAATAATCACAGTAAATATCTGATTAATGTTCAGTCCAATAATCACAGTAAATATCTGATTAATGTCCAGTCCAATAATCACATTAAATATCTGATTAATGTCCAGCCCAATAATCACATTAAATATCTGATTAATGTCCAGTCCAATAATCACATTAAATATCTGATTAATGTCCAGCCCAATAATCACATTAAATATCTGATTAATGTTCAGTCCAATAATCACAGTAAATATCTGATTAATGTCCAGTCCAATAATCACATTAAATATCTGATTAATGTCCAGCCCAATAATCACATTAAATATCTGATTAATGTCCAGCCCAATAATCACATTAAATATCTGATTAATGTCCAGCCCAATAATCACATTAAATATCTGATTAATGTCCAGTCCAATAATCACATTAAATATCTGATTAATGTTCAGTCCAATAATCATATTAAATATCTGATTAATGTCCAGCCCAATAATCACAGTAAATATCTGATTAATGTCCAGTCCAATAATCACATTAAATATCTGATTAATGTCCAGCCCAATAATCACATTAAATATCTGATTAATGTCCAGCCCAATAATCACATTAAATATCTGATTAATGTCCAGCCCAATAATCACAGTAAATATCTGATTAATGTCCAGCCCAATAATCACAGTAAATATCTGATTAATGTCCAGCCCAATAATCACATTAAATATCTGATTAATGTCCAGCCCAATAATCACAGTAAATATCTGATTAATGTTCAGTCCAATAATCACAGTAAATATCTGATTAATGTTCAGCCCAATAATCACAGTAAATATCTGATTAATGTTCAGTCCAATAATCACAGTAAATATCTGATTAATGTCCAGTCCAATAATCACAGTAAATATCTGATTAATGTCCAGTCCAATAATCACATTAAATATCTGATTAATGTTCAGTCCAATAATCACAGTAAATATCTGATTAATGTTCAGTCCAATAATCACCGTAAATATCTGATTAATGTTCAGTCCAATAATCACATTAAATATCTGATTAATGTTCAGTTCAATAATCACAGTAAATATCTGATTAATGTTCAGCCCAGCAATCACCGTAAATATCTGATTAATGTTCAGTCCAATAATCACAGTAAATATCTGATTAATGTTCAGTCCAATAATCATATTAAATATCTGATTAATGTTCAGTCCAATAATCATATTAAATATCTGATTAATGTCCAGCCCAATAATCACATTAAATATCTGATTAATGTTCAGCCCAGCAATCACCGTAAATATCTGATTAATGTTCAGTCCAATAATCACAGTAAATATCTGATTAATGTTCAGTCCAATAATCACAGTAAATATCTGATTAATGTTCAGTCCAATAATCATATTAAATATCTGATTAATGTTCAGTCCAATAATCATATTAAATATCTGATTAATGTTCAGTCCAATAATCATATTAAATATCTGATTAATGTTCAGTCCAATAATCACAGTAAATATCTGATTAATGTTCAGTCCAATAATCACAGTAAATATCTGATTAATGTTCAGTCCAATAATCACATTAAATATCTGATTAATGTTCAGTCCAATAATCATATTAAATATCTGATTAATGTTCAGTCCAATAATCACAGTAAATATCTGATTAATGTTCAGTCCAATAATCATATTAAATATCTGATGAATGTTCAGTCCAATAATCACAGTAAATATCTGATTAATGTTCAGTCCAATAATCACAGTAAATATCTGATTAATGTTCAGTCCAATAATCATATTAAATATCTGATTAATGTTCAGTCCAATAATCATATTAAATATCTGATTAATGTTCAGTCCAGTAATCACCGTAAATATCTGATTAATGTTCAGTCCAATAATCACAGTAAATATCTGATTAATGTTCAGTCCAATAATCATATTAAATATCTGATTAATGTTCAGTCCAATAATCATATTAAATATCTGATTAATGTTCAGTCCAATAATCACAGTAAATATCTGATTAATGTTCAGCCCAATAATCACAGTAAATATCTGATTAATGTTCAGCCCAGCAATCACCGTAAATATCTGATTAATGTTCAGCCCAGCAATCACCGTAAATATCTGATTAATGTTCAGTCCAATAATCATATTAAATATCTGATTAATGTTCAGTCCAATAATCACAGTAAATATCTGATTAATGTTCAGCCCAATAATCACAGTAAATATCTGATTAATGTTCAGCCCAGCAATCACCGTAAATATCTGATTAATGTTCAGTCCAATAATCATATTAAATATCTGATTAATGTTCAGCCCAATAATCACAGTAAATATCTGATTAATGTTCAGCCCAGCAATCACCGTAAATATCTGATTAATGTTCAGTCCAATAATCACATTAAATATCTGATTAATGTTCAGCCCAATAATCACAGTAAATATCTGATTAATGTTCAGCCCAATAATCACAGTAAATATCTGATTAATGTTCAGCCCAGCAATCACCGTAAATATCTGATTAATGTTCAGTCCAATAATCACATTAAATATCTGATTAATGTTCAGCCCAATAATCACAGTAAATATCTGATTAATGTTCAGCCCAGCAATCACCGTAAATATCTGATTAATGTTCAGTCCAATAATCATATTAAATATCTGAATAATGTTCAGTTCAATAATCACAGTAAATTTCTGATTAATGTTCAGTCCAATAATCACAGTAAATATCTATTTAATGTTCAGTCCAATAATCATATTAAATATCTGAATAATGTTCAGTTCAATAATCACCGTAAATATCTGATTAATGTTCAGTCCAATAATCACAGTAAATATCTGATTAATGTTCAGTCCAATAATCACAGTAAATATCTGATTAATGTTCAGTCCAATAATCACAGTAAATATCTGATTAATGTTCAGCCCAATAATCACAGTAAATATCTGATTAATGTTCAGCCCAGCAATCACCGTAAATATCTGATTAATGTTCAGTCCAATAATCATATTAAATATCTGATTAATGTTCAGTCCAATAATCACAGTAAATATCTGATTAATGTCCAGTCCAATAATCACAGTAAATATCTGATTAATGTTCAGCCCAGCAATCACCGTAAATATCTGATTAATGTTCAGCCCAGCAATCACCGTAAATATCTGATTAATGTTCAGTCCAATAATCATATTAAATATCTGATTAATGTTCAGTCCAATAATCACAGTAAATATCTGATTAATGTTCTGCCCAGCAATCTCCGTAAATATCTGATTAATGTTCAGTCCAATAATCATATTAAATATCTGATTAATGTTCAGTCCAATAATCACAGTAAATATCTGATTAATGTTCAGCCCAGCAATCACCGTAAATATCTGATTAATGTTCAGTCCAATAATCATATTAAATATCTGATTAATGTTCAGTCCAATAATCACAGTAAATATCTGATTAATGTTCAGCCCAATAATCACAGTAAATATCTGATTAATGTTCAGTCCAATAATCATATTAAATATCTGATTAATGTTCAGCCCAATAATCACAGTAAATATCTGATTAATGTTCAGTCCAATAATCACCGTAAATATCTGATTAATGTTCAGTCCAATAATCATATTAAATATCTGATTAATGTTCAGTCCAATAATCACAGTAAATATCTGATTAATGTCCAGTCCAATAATCACAGTAAATATCTGATTAATGTTCAGTCCAATAATCATATTAAATATCTGATTAATGTTCAGCCCAATAATCACAGTAAATATCTGATTAATGTTCAGTCCAATAATCACCGTAAATATCTGATTAATGTTCAGTCCAATAATCATATTAAATATCTGATTAATGTTCAGTCCAATAATCACAGTAAATATCTGATTAATGTCCAGTCCAATAATCACAGTAAATATCTGATTAATGTTCAGTCCAATAATCATATTAAATATCTGATTAATGTTCAGCCCAATAATCACAGTAAATATCTGATTAATGTTCAGTCCAATAATCACCGTAAATATCTGATTAATGTTCAGTCCAATAATCATATTAAATATCTGATTAATGTTCAGTCCAATAATCACAGTAAATATCTGATTAATGTTCAGCCCAATAATCACAGTAAATATCTGATTAATGTTCAGTCCAATAATCACCGTAAATATCTGATTAATGTTCAGTCCAATAATCATATTAAATATCTGATTAATGTTCAGTCCAATAATCACAGTAAATATCTGATTAATGTTCAGCCCAATAATCACAGTAAATATCTGATTAATGTTCAGTCCAATAATCACCGTAAATATCTGATTAATGTTCAGTCCAATAATCATATTAAATATCTGATTAATGTTCAGTCCAATAATCACAGTAAATATCTGATTAATGTTCAGCCCAATAATCACAGTAAATATCTGATTAATGTTCAGCCCAATAATCACAGTAAATATCTGATTAATGTTCAGTCCAATAATCATATTAAATATCTGATTAATGTTCAGCCCAATAATCACAGTAAATATCTGATTAATGTTCAGTCCAATAATCACCGTAAATATCTGATTAATGTTCAGTCCAATAATCATATTAAATATCTGATTAATGTTCAGTCCAATAATCACAGTAAATATCTGATTAATGTTCAGTCCAATAATCACCGTAAATATCTGATTAATGTTCAGTCCAATAATCATATTAAATATCTGATTAATGTTCAGTCCAATAATCACAGTAAATATCTGATTAATGTTCAGTCCAATAATCACAGTAAATATCTGATTAATGTTCAGCCCAATAATCACAGTAAATATCTGATTAATGTTCAGTCCAATAATCATATTAAATATCTGATTAATGTTCAGCCCAATAATCACAGTAAATATCTGATTAATGTTCAGTCCAATAATCACCGTAAATATCTGATTAATGTTCAGTCCAATAATCATATTAAATATCTGATTAATGTTCAGTCCAATAATCACAGTAAATATCTGATTAATGTCCAGTCCAATAATCACAGTAAATATCTGATTAATGTTCAGCCCAGCAATCACCGTAAATATCTGATTAATGTTCAGCCCAGCAATCACCGTAAATATCTGATTAATGTTCAGTCCAGTAATCACCGTAAATATCTGATTAATGTTCAGTCCAATAATCACAGTAAATATCTGATTAATGTTCAGTCCAATAATCATATTAAATATCTGATTAATGTTCAGTCCAATAATCATATTAAATATCTGATTAATGTTCAGTCCAATAATCACAGTAAATATCTGATTAATGTTCAGCCCAATAATCACAGTAAATATCTGATTAATGTTCAGCCCAGCAATCACCGTAAATATCTGATTAATGTTCAGCCCAGCAATCACCGTAAATATCTGATTAATGTTCAGTCCAATAATCATATTAAATATCTGATTAATGTTCAGTCCAATAATCACAGTAAATATCTGATTAATGTTCAGCCCAATAATCACAGTAAATATCTGATTAATGTTCAGCCCAGCAATCACCGTAAATATCTGATTAATGTTCAGTCCAATAATCATATTAAATATCTGATTAATGTTCAGCCCAATAATCACAGTAAATATCTGATTAATGTTCAGCCCAGCAATCACCGTAAATATCTGATTAATGTTCAGTCCAATAATCACATTAAATATCTGATTAATGTTCAGCCCAATAATCACAGTAAATATCTGATTAATGTTCAGCCCAATAATCACAGTAAATATCTGATTAATGTTCAGCCCAGCAATCACCGTAAATATCTGATTAATGTTCAGTCCAATAATCACATTAAATATCTGATTAATGTTCAGCCCAATAATCACAGTAAATATCTGATTAATGTTCAGCCCAGCAATCACCGTAAATATCTGATTAATGTTCAGTCCAATAATCATATTAAATATCTGAATAATGTTCAGTTCAATAATCACAGTAAATTTCTGATTAATGTTCAGTCCAATAATCACAGTAAATATCTATTTAATGTTCAGTCCAATAATCATATTAAATATCTGAATAATGTTCAGTTCAATAATCACCGTAAATATCTGATTAATGTTCAGTCCAATAATCACAGTAAATATCTGATTAATGTTCAGTCCAATAATCACAGTAAATATCTGATTAATGTTCAGTCCAATAATCACAGTAAATATCTGATTAATGTTCAGCCCAATAATCACAGTAAATATCTGATTAATGTTCAGCCCAGCAATCACCGTAAATATCTGATTAATGTTCAGTCCAATAATCATATTAAATATCTGATTAATGTTCAGTCCAATAATCACAGTAAATATCTGATTAATGTCCAGTCCAATAATCACAGTAAATATCTGATTAATGTTCAGCCCAGCAATCACCGTAAATATCTGATTAATGTTCAGCCCAGCAATCACCGTAAATATCTGATTAATGTTCAGTCCAATAATCATATTAAATATCTGATTAATGTTCAGTCCAATAATCACAGTAAATATCTGATTAATGTTCTGCCCAGCAATCTCCGTAAATATCTGATTAATGTTCAGTCCAATAATCATATTAAATATCTGATTAATGTTCAGTCCAATAATCACAGTAAATATCTGATTAATGTTCAGCCCAGCAATCACCGTAAATATCTGATTAATGTTCAGTCCAATAATCATATTAAATATCTGATTAATGTTCAGTCCAATAATCACAGTAAATATCTGATTAATGTTCAGCCCAATAATCACAGTAAATATCTGATTAATGTTCAGTCCAATAATCATATTAAATATCTGATTAATGTTCAGCCCAATAATCACAGTAAATATCTGATTAATGTTCAGTCCAATAATCACCGTAAATATCTGATTAATGTTCAGTCCAATAATCATATTAAATATCTGATTAATGTTCAGTCCAATAATCACAGTAAATATCTGATTAATGTCCAGTCCAATAATCACAGTAAATATCTGATTAATGTTCAGTCCAATAATCATATTAAATATCTGATTAATGTTCAGCCCAATAATCACAGTAAATATCTGATTAATGTTCAGTCCAATAATCACCGTAAATATCTGATTAATGTTCAGTCCAATAATCATATTAAATATCTGATTAATGTTCAGTCCAATAATCACAGTAAATATCTGATTAATGTCCAGTCCAATAATCACAGTAAATATCTGATTAATGTTCAGTCCAATAATCATATTAAATATCTGATTAATGTTCAGCCCAATAATCACAGTAAATATCTGATTAATGTTCAGTCCAATAATCACCGTAAATATCTGATTAATGTTCAGTCCAATAATCATATTAAATATCTGATTAATGTTCAGTCCAATAATCACAGTAAATATCTGATTAATGTTCAGCCCAATAATCACAGTAAATATCTGATTAATGTTCAGTCCAATAATCACCGTAAATATCTGATTAATGTTCAGTCCAATAATCATATTAAATATCTGATTAATGTTCAGTCCAATAATCACAGCAAATATCTGATTAATGTTCAGCCCAATAATCACAGTAAATATCTGATTAATGTTCAGTCCAATAATCACCGTAAATATCTGATTAATGTTCAGTCCAATAATCATATTAAATATCTGATTAATGTTCAGTCCAATAATCACAGTAAATATCTGATTAATGTTCAGCCCAATAATCACAGTAAATATCTGATTAATGTTCAGCCCAATAATCACAGTAAATATCTGATTAATGTTCAGTCCAATAATCATATTAAATATCTGATTAATGTTCAGCCCAATAATCACAGTAAATATCTGATTAATGTTCAGTCCAATAATCACCGTAAATATCTGATTAATGTTCAGTCCAATAATCATATTAAATATCTGATTAATGTTCAGTCCAATAATCACAGTAAATATCTGATTAATGTTCAGTCCAATAATCACCGTAAATATCTGATTAATGTTCAGTCCAATAATCATATTAAATATCTGATTAATGTTCAGTCCAATAATCACAGTAAATATCTGATTAATGTTCAGTCCAATAATCACAGTAAATATCTGATTAATGTTCAGCCCAATAATCACAGTAAATATCTGATTAATGTTCAGCCCAATAATCACAGTAAATATCTGATTAATGTTCAGTCCAATAATCATATTAAATATCTGATTAATGTTCAGCCCAATAATCACAGTAAATATCTGATTAATGTTCAGTCCAATAATCACCGTAAATATCTGATTAATGTTCAGTCCAATAATCATATTAAATATCTGATTAATGTTCAGTCCAATAATCACAGTAAATATCTGATTAATGTCCAGTCCAATAATCACAGTAAATATCTGATTAATGTTCAGCCCAGCAATCACCGTAAATATCTGATTAATGTTCAGCCCAGCAATCACCGTAAATATCTGATTAATGTTCAGTCCAATAATCATATTAAATATCTGATTAATGTTCAGTCCAATAATCACCGTAAATATCTGATTAATGTTCAGCCCAATAATCACAGTAAATATCTGATTAATGTTCAGTCCAATAATCATATTAAATATCTGATTAATGTTCAGCCCAATAATCACAGTAAATATCTGATTAATGTTCAGTCCAATAATCACATTAAATATCTGATTAATGTTCAGTCCAATAATCACCGTAAATATCTGATTAATGTTCAGTCCAATAATCATATTAAATATCTGATTAATGTCCAGCCCAATAATCACATTAAATATCTGATTAATGTCCAGCCCAATAATCACAGTAAATATCTGATTAATGTCCAGCCCAATAATCACATTAAATATCTGATTAATGTCCAGCCCAATAATCACAGTAAATATCTGATTAATGTCCAGCCCAATAATCACATTAAATATCTGATTAATGTCCAGCCCAATAATCACATTAAATATCTGATTAATGTCCAGTCCAATAATCACATTAAATATCTGATTAATGTCCAGCCCAATAATCACATTAAATATCTGATTAATGTCCAGCCCAATAATCACATTAAATATCTGATTAATGTCCAGCCCAATAATCACATTAAATATCTGATTAATGTCCAGCCCAATAATCACATTAAATATCTGATTAATGTCCAGCCCAATAATCACATTAAATATCTGATTAATGTCCAGCCCAATAATCACATTAAATATCTGATTAATGTCCAGCCCAATAATCACATTAAATATCTGATTAATGTCCAGTCCAATAATCACATTAAATATCTGATTAATGTCCAGCCCAATAATCACATTAAATATCTGATTAATGTCCAGCCCAATAATCACATTAAATATCTGATTAATGTCCAGCCCAATAATCACATTAAATATCTGATTAATGTCCAGCCCAATAATCACATTAAATATCTGATTAATGTCCAGTCCAATAATCACATTAAATATCTGATTAATGTCCAGCCCAATAATCACATTAAATATCTGATTAATGTCCAGTCCAATAATCACATTAAATATCTGATTAATGTCCAGCCCAATAATCACATTAAATATCTGATTAATGTCCAGCCCAATAATCACAGTAAATATCTGATTAATGTCCAGTCCAATAATCACATTAAATATCTGATTAATGTCCAGCCCAATAATCACATTAAATATCTGATTAATGTCCAGTCCAATAATCACATTAAATATCTGATTAATGTCCAGCCCAATAATCACAGTAAATATCTGATTAATGTCCAGTCCAATAATCATATTAAATATCTGATTAATGTCCAGTCCAATAATCACAGTAAATATCTGATTAATGTTCAGTCCAATAATCACATTAAATATCTGATTAATGTCCAGCCCAATAATCACATTAAATATCTGATTAATGTCCAGTCCAATAATCACATTAAATATCTGATTAATGTCCAGCCCAATAATCACAGTAAATATCTGATTAATGTCCAGTCCAATAATCATATTAAATATCTGATTAATGTCCAGTCCAATAATCACAGTAAATATCTGATTAATGTCCAGCCCAATAATCACATTAAATATCTGATTAATGTCCAGTCCAATAATCACAGTAAATATCTGATTAATGTCCAGCCCAATAATCACATTAAATATCTGATTAATGTCCAGTCCAATAATCACATTAAATATCTGATTAATGTCCAGCCCAATAATCACAGTAAATATCTGATTAATGTCCAGTCCAATAATCACATTAAATATCTGATTAATGTCCAGTCCAATAATCACATTAAATATCTGATTAATGTCCAGCCCAATAATCACAGTAAATATCTGATTAATGTCCAGTCCAATAATCATATTAAATATCTGATTAATGTCCAGTCCAATAATCACAGTAAATATCTGATTAATGTCCAGCCCAATAATCACATTAAATATCTGATTAATGTCCAGCCCAATAATCACATTAAATATCTGATTAATGTCCAGTCCAATAATCACATTAAATATCTGATTAATGTCCAGCCCAATAATCACATTAAATATCTGATTAATGTCCAGTCCAATAATCACAGTAAATATCTGATTAATGTCCAGCCCAATAATCACATTAAATATCTGATTAATGTCCAGTCCAATAATCATATTAAATATCTGATTAATGTCCAGTCCAATAATCACAGTAAATATCTGATTAATGTCCAGCCCAATAATCACATTAAATATCTGATTAATGTCCAGCCCAATAATCACAGTAAATATCTGATTAATGTCCAGTCCAATAATCATATTAAATATCTGATTAATGTCCAGTCCAATAATCATATTAAATATCTGATTAATGTTCAGTCCAATAATCACAGTAAATATCTGATTAATGTTCAGTCCAATAATCACATTAAATATCTGATTAATGTTCAGCCCAATAATCACATTAAATATCTGATTAATGTCCAGTCCAATAATCACAGTAAATATCTGATTAATGTCCAGTCCAATAATCACATTAAATATCTGATTAATGTTCAGTCCAATAATCACAGTAAATATCTGATTAATGTTCAGTCCAATAATCACAGTAAATATCTGATTAATGTCCAGTCCAATAATCACATTAAATATCTGATTAATGTCCAGCCCAATAATCACAGTAAATATCTGATTAATGTTCAGTCCAATAATCACAGTAAATATCTGATTAATGTTCAGTCCAATAATCACAGTAAATATCTGATTAATGTCCAGTCCAATAATCACATTAAATATCTGATTAATGTCCAGTCCAATAATCACAGTAAATATCTGATTAATGTCCAGTCCAATAATCACATTAAATATCTGATTAATGTTCAGTCCAATAATCACATTAAATATCTGATTAATGTTCAGTCCAATAATCACCGTAAATATCTGATTAATGTTCAGTCCAATAATCACATTAAATATCTGATTAATGTTCAGTTCAATAATCACAGTAAATATCTGATTAATGTTCAGCCCAGCAATCACCGTAAATATCTGATTAATGTTCAGTCCAATAATCACAGTAAATATCTGATTAATGTTCAGTCCAATAATCATATTAAATATCTGATTAATGTTCAGTCCAATAATCATATTAAATATCTGATTAATGTCCAGCCCAATAATCACATTAAATATCTGATTAATGTTCAGCCCAGCAATCACCGTAAATATCTGATTAATGTTCAGTCCAATAATCACAGTAAATATCTGATTAATGTTCAGTCCAATAATCACAGTAAATATCTGATTAATGTTCAGTCCAATAATCATATTAAATATCTGATTAATGTTCAGTCCAATAATCATATTAAATATCTGATTAATGTTCAGTCCAATAATCACAGTAAATATCTGATTAATGTTCAGTCCAATAATCACAGTAAATATCTGATTAATGTTCAGTCCAATAATCACATTAAATATCTGATTAATGTTCAGTCCAATAATCATATTAAATATCTGATTAATGTTCAGTCCAATAATCACAGTAAATATCTGATTAATGTTCAGTCCAATAATCATATTAAATATCTGATGAATGTTCAGTCCAATAATCACAGTAAATATCTGATTAATGTTCAGTCCAATAATCACAGTAAATATCTGATTAATGTTCAGTCCAATAATCATATTAAATATCTGATTAATGTTCAGTCCAATAATCATATTAAATATCTGATTAATGTTCAGTCCAGTAATCACCGTAAATATCTGATTAATGTTCAGTCCAATAATCACAGTAAATATCTGATTAATGTTCAGTCCAATAATCATATTAAATATCTGATTAATGTTCAGTCCAATAATCATATTAAATATCTGATTAATGTTCAGTCCAATAATCACAGTAAATATCTGATTAATGTTCAGCCCAATAATCACAGTAAATATCTGATTAATGTTCAGCCCAGCAATCACCGTAAATATCTGATTAATGTTCAGCCCAGCAATCACCGTAAATATCTGATTAATGTTCAGTCCAATAATCATATTAAATATCTGATTAATGTTCAGTCCAATAATCACATTAAATATCTGATTAATGTCCAGTCCAATAATCATATTAAATATCTGATTAATGTTCAGTCCAATAATCACAGTAAATATCTGATTAATGTTCAGTCCAATAATCATATTAAATATCTGATGAATGTTCAGTCCAATAATCACAGTAAATATCTGATTAATGTTCAGTCCAATAATCACAGTAAATATCTGATTAATGTTCAGTCCAATAATCATATTAAATATCTGATTAATGTTCAGTCCAATAATCATATTAAATATCTGATTAATGTTCAGTCCAGTAATCACCGTAAATATCTGATTAATGTTCAGTCCAATAATCACAGTAAATATCTGATTAATGTTCAGTCCAATAATCATATTAAATATCTGATTAATGTTCAGTCCAATAATCATATTAAATATCTGATTAATGTTCAGTCCAATAATCACAGTAAATATCTGATTAATGTTCAGCCCAATAATCACAGTAAATATCTGATTAATGTTCAGCCCAGCTATCACCGTAAATATCTGATTAATGTTCAGCCCAGCAATCACCGTAAATATCTGATTAATGTTCAGTCCAATAATCATATTAAATATCTGATTAATGTTCAGCCCAATAATCACAGTAAATATCTGATTAATGTTCAGCCCAGCAATCACCGTAAATATCTGATTAATGTTCAGTCCAATAATCACATTAAATATCTGATTAATGTTCAGCCCAATAATCACAGTAAATATCTGATTAATGTTCAGCCCAATAATCACAGTAAATATCTGATTAATGTTCAGCCCAGCAATCACCGTAAATATCTGATTAATGTTCAGTCCAATAATCACATTAAATATCTGATTAATGTTCAGCCCAATAATCACAGTAAATATCTGATTAATGTTCAGCCCAGCAATCACCGTAAATATCTGATTAATGTTCAGTCCAATAATCATATTAAATATCTGAATAATGTTCAGTTCAATAATCACAGTAAATATCTGATTAATGTTCAGCCCAGCAATCACCGTAAATATCTGATTAATGTTCAGTCCAATAATCACAGTAAATATCTGATTAATGTTCAGTCCAATAATCACAGTAAATATCTGATTAATGTTCAGTCCAATAATCACAGTAAATATCTGATTAATGTTCAGCCCAATAATCACAGTAAATATCTGATTAATGTTCAGCCCAGCAATCACCGTAAATATCTGATTAATGTTCAGTCCAATAATCATATTAAATATCTGATTAATGTTCAGTCCAATAATCACAGTAAATATCTGATTAATGTCCAGTCCAATAATCACAGTAAATATCTGATTAATGTTCAGCCCAGCAATCACCGTAAATATCTGATTAATGTTCAGTCCAATAATCATATTAAATATCTGATTAATGTTCAGTCCAATAATCACCGTAAATATCTGATTAATGTTCAGCCCAGCAATCACCGTAAATATCGGATTAATGTTCAGTCCAATAATCATATTAAATATCTGATTAATGTTCAGTCCAATAATCACAGTAAATATCTGATTAATGTTCAGCCCAGCAATCACCGTAAATATCTGATTAATGTTCAGTCCAATAATCATATTAAATATCTGATTAATGTTCAGTCCAATAATCACAGTAAATATCTGATTAATGTTCAGCCCAGCAATCACCGTAAATATCTGATTAATGTTCAGTCCAATAATCATATTAAATATCTGATTAATGTTCAGCCCAATAATCACAGTAAATATCTGATTAATGTTCAGTCCAATAATCATATTAAATATCTGATTAATGTTCAGCCCAATAATCACAGTAAATATCTGATTAATGTTCAGTCCAATAATCACCGTAAATATCTGATTAATGTTCAGTCCAATAATCATATTAAATATCTGATTAATGTTCAGTCCAATAATCACAGTAAATATCTGATTAATGTCCAGTCCAATAATCACAGTAAATATCTGATTAATGTTCAGTCCAATAATCATATTAAATATCTGATTAATGTTCAGCCCAATAATCACAGTAAATATCTGATTAATGTTCAGTCCAATAATCACCGTAAATATCTGATTAATGTTCAGTCCAATAATCATATTAAATATCTGATTAATGTTCAGTCCAATAATCACAGTAAATATCTGATTAATGTTCAGTCCAATAATCATATTAAATATCTGATTAATGTTCAGTCCAATAATCACATTAAATATCTGATTAATGTTCAGTCCAATAATCATATTAAATATCTGATTAATGTTCAGTCCAATAATCACAGTAAATATCTGATTAATGTTCAGTCCAATAATCATATTAAATATCTGATTAATGTTCAGTCCAATAATCACATTAAATATCTGATTAATGTTCAGTCCAATAATCATATTAAATATCTGATTAATGTTCAGTCCAATAATCACATTAAATATCTGATTAATGTCCAGTCCAATAATCACAGTAAATATCTGATTAATGTTCAGTCCAATAATCATATTAAATATCTGATTAATGTTCAGCCCAATAATCACAGTAAATATCTGATTAATGTTCAGTCCAATAATCACCGTAAATATCTGATTAATGTTCAGTCCAATAATCATATTAAATATCTGATTAATGTTCAGTCCAATAATCACAGTAAATATCTGATTAATGTTCAGCCCAATAATCACAGTAAATATCTGATTAATGTTCAGTCCAATAATCACCGTAAATATCTGATTAATGTTCAGTCCAATAATCATATTAAATATCTGATTAATGTTCAGTCCAATAATCACAGTAAATATCTGATTAATGTTCAGCCCAATAATCACAGTAAATATCTGATTAATGTTCAGTCCAATAATCACCGTAAATATCTGATTAATGTTCAGTCCAATAATCATATTAAATATCTGATTAATGTTCAGTCCAATAATCACAGTAAATATCTGATTAATGTTCAGCCCAATAATCACAGTAAATATCTGAATAATGTTCAGTCCAATAATCATATTAAATATCTGATTAATGTTCAGCCCAATAATCACAGTAAATATCTGATTAATGTTCAGTCCAATAATCACCTTAAATATCTGATTAATGTTCAGTCCAATAATCATATTAAATATCTGATTAATGTTCAGTCCAATAATCACAGTAAATATCTGATTAATGTTCAGTCCAATAATCACCGTAAATATCTGATTAATGTTCAGTCCAATAATCATATTAAATATCTGATTAATGTTCAGTCCAATAATCACAGTAAATATCTGATTAATGTCCAGTCCAATAATCACAGTAAATATCTGATTAATGTTCAGCCCAGCAATCACCGTAAATATCTGATTAATGTTCAGCCTAGCAATCACCGTAAATATCTGATTAATGTTCAGTCCAATAATCATATTAAATATCTGATTAATGTTCAGTCCAATAATCACCGTAAATATCTGATTAATGTTCAGCCCAGCAATCACCGTAAATATCTGATTAATGTTCAGCCCAGCAATCACCGTAAATATCTGATTAATGTTCAGTCCAATAATCATATTAAATATCTGATTAATGTTCAGTCCAATAATCACATTAAATATCTGATTAATGTCCAGTCCAATAATCATATTAAATATCTGATTAATGTTCAGTCCAATAATCACAGTAAATATCTGATTAATGTTCAGTCCAATAATCATATTAAATATCTGATGAATGTTCAGTCCAATAATCACAGTAAATATCTGATTAATGTTCAGTCCAATAATCACAGTAAATATCTGATTAATGTTCAGTCCAATAATCATATTAAATATCTGATTAATGTTCAGTCCAATAATCATATTAAATATCTGATTAATGTTCAGTCCAGTAATCACCGTAAATATCTGATTAATGTTCAGTCCAATAATCACAGTAAATATCTGATTAATGTTCAGTCCAATAATCATATTAAATATCTGATTAATGTTCAGTCCAATAATCATATTAAATATCTGATTAATGTTCAGTCCAATAATCACAGTAAATATCTGATTAATGTTCAGCCCAATAATCACAGTAAATATCTGATTAATGTTCAGCCCAGCAATCACCGTAAATATCTGATTAATGTTCAGCCCAGCAATCACCGTAAATATCTGATTAATGTTCAGTCCAATAATCATATTAAATATCTGATTAATGTTCAGCCCAATAATCACAGTAAATATCTGATTAATGTTCAGCCCAGCAATCACCGTAAATATCTGATTAATGTTCAGTCCAATAATCACATTAAATATCTGATTAATGTTCAGCCCAATAATCACAGTAAATATCTGATTAATGTTCAGCCCAATAATCACAGTAAATATCTGATTAATGTTCAGCCCAGCAATCACCGTAAATATCTGATTAATGTTCAGTCCAATAATCACATTAAATATCTGATTAATGTTCAGCCCAATAATCACAGTAAATATCTGATTAATGTTCAGCCCAGCAATCACCGTAAATATCTGATTAATGTTCAGTCCAATAATCATATTAAATATCTGAATAATGTTCAGTTCAATAATCACAGTAAATATCTGATTAATGTTCAGCCCAGCAATCACCGTAAATATCTGATTAATGTTCAGTCCAATAATCACAGTAAATATCTGATTAATGTTCAGTCCAATAATCACAGTAAATATCTGATTAATGTTCAGTCCAATAATCACAGTAAATATCTGATTAATGTTCAGCCCAATAATCACAGTAAATATCTGATTAATGTTCAGCCCAGCAATCACCGTAAATATCTGATTAATGTTCAGTCCAATAATCATATTAAATATCTGATTAATGTTCAGTCCAATAATCACAGTAAATATCTGATTAATGTCCAGTCCAATAATCACAGTAAATATCTGATTAATGTTCAGCCCAGCAATCACCGTAAATATCTGATTAATGTTCAGCCCAGCAATCACCGTAAATATCTGATTAATGTTCAGTCCAATAATCATATTAAATATCTGATTAATGTTCAGTCCAATAATCACCGTAAATATCTGATTAATGTTCAGCCCAGCAATCACCGTAAATATCTGATTAATGTTCAGTCCAATAATCATATTAAATATCTGATTAATGTTCAGTCCAATAATCACAGTAAATATCTGATTAATGTTCAGCCCAGCAATCACCGTAAATATCTGATTAATGTTCAGTCCAATAATCATATTAAATATCTGATTAATGTTCAGTCCAATAATCACAGTAAATATCTGATTAATGTTCAGCCCAGCAATCACCGTAAATATCTGAATAATGTTCAGTCCAATAATCATATTAAATATCTGATTAATGTTCAGCCCAATAATCACAGTAAATATCTGATTAATGTTCAGTCCAATAATCATATTAAATATCTGATTAATGTTCAGCCCAATAATCACAGTAAATATCTGATTAATGTTCAGTCCAATAATCACCGTAAATATCTGATTAATGTTCAGTCCAATAATCATATTAAATATCTGATTAATGTTCAGTCCAATAATCACAGTAAATATCTGATTAATGTCCAGTCCAATAATCACAGTAAATATCTGATTAATGTTCAGTCCAATAATCATATTAAATATCTGATTAATGTTCAGCCCAATAATCACAGTAAATATCTGATTAATGTTCAGTCCAATAATCACCGTAAATATCTGATTAATGTTCAGTCCAATAATCATATTAAATATCTGATTAATGTTCAGTCCAATAATCACAGTAAATATCTGATTAATGTTCAGTCCAATAATCATATTAAATATCTGATTAATGTTCAGTCCAATAATCACATTAAATATCTGATTAATGTTCAGTCCAATAATCATATTAAATATCTGATTAATGTTCAGTCCAATAATCACAGTAAATATCTGATTAATGTTCAGTCCAATAATCATATTAAATATCTGATTAATGTTCAGTCCAATAATCACATTAAATATCTGATTAATGTTCAGTCCAATAATCATATTAAATATCTGATTAATGTTCAGTCCAATAATCACATTAAATATCTGATTAATGTCCAGTCCAATAATCACAGTAAATATCTGATTAATGTTCAGTCCAATAATCATATTAAATATCTGATTAATGTTCAGCCCAATAATCACAGTAAATATCTGATTAATGTCCAGCCCAATAATCACATTAAATATCTGATTAATGTTCAGTCCAATAATCACAGTAAATATCTGATTAATGTTCAGCCCAGCAATCACCGTAAATATCTGATTAATGTTCAGTCCAATAATCATATTAAATATCTGATTAATGTTCAGTCCAATAATCACAGTAAATATCTGATTAATGTTCAGCCCAGCAATCACCGTAAATATCTGATTAATGTTCAGTCCAATAATCATATTAAATATCTGATTAATGTTCAGTCCAATAATCATAGTAAATATCTGATTAATGTTCAGCCCAGCAATCACCGTAAATATCTGAATAATGTTCAGTCCAATAATCATATTAAATATCTGATTAATGTTCAGCCCAATAATCACAGTAAATATCTGATTAATGTTCAGTCCAATAATCATATTAAATATCTGATTAATGTTCAGCCCAATAATCACAGTAAATATCTGATTAATGTTCAGTCCAATAATCACCGTAAATATCTGATTAATGTTCAGTCCAATAATCATATTAAATATCTGATTAATGTTCAGTCCAATAATCACAGTAAATATCTGATTAATGTCCAGTCCAATAATCACAGTAAATATCTGATTAATGTTCAGTCCAATAATCATATTAAATATCTGATTAATGTTCAGCCCAATAATCACAGTAAATATCTGATTAATGTTCAGTCCAATAATCACCGTAAATATCTGATTAATGTTCAGTCCAATAATCACAGTAAATATCTGATTAATGTTCAGTCCAATAATCATATTAAATATCTGATTAATGTTCAGTCCAATAATCACAGTAAATATCTGATTAATGTTCAGTCCAATAATCATATTAAATATCTGATTAATGTTCAGTCCAATAATCACATTAAATATCTGATTAATGTTCAGTCCAATAATCACAGTAAATATCTGATTAATGTTCAGTCCAATAATCATATTAAATATCTGATTAATGTTCAGTCCAATAATCACAGTAAATATCTGATTAATGTTCAGTCCAATAATCATATTAAATATCTGATTAATGTTCAGTCCAATAATCACAGTAAATATCTGATTAATGTTCAGTCCAATAATCATATTAAATATCTGATTAATGTTCAGTCCAATAATCACAGTAAATATCTGATTAATGTCCAGTCCAATAATCACCGTAAATATCTGATTAATGTTCAGTCCAATAATCACAGTAAATATCTGATTAATGTTCAGTCCAATAATCATATTAAATATCTGATTAATGTTCAGTCCAATAATCACAGTAAATATCTGATTAATGTTCAGTCCAATAATCATATTAAATATCTGATTAATGTTCAGTCCAATAATCACAGTAAATATCTGATTAATGTTCAGTCCAATAATCATATTAAATATCTGATTAATGTCCAGTCCAATAATCACCGTAAATATCTGATTAATGTTCAGTCCAATAATCACAGTAAATATCTGATTAATGTTCAGTCCAATAATCATATTAAATATCTGATTAATGTTCAGTCCAATAATCACAGTAAATATCTGATTAATGTTCAGTCCAATAATCATATTAAATATCTGATTAATGTTCAGTCCAATAATCACAGTAAATATCTGATTAATGTTCAGTCCAATAATCATATTAAATATCTGATTAATGTTCAGTCCAATAATCACAGTAAATATCTGATTAATGTTCAGTCCAATAATCATATTAAATATCTGATTAATGTTCAGTCCAATAATCACAGTAAATATCTGATTAATGTTCAGTCCAATAATCATATTAAATATCTGATTAATGTTCAGTCCAATAATCACAGTAAATATCTGATTAATGTTCAGTCCAATAATCATATTAAATATCTGATTAATGTTCAGTCCAATAATCACAGTAAATATCTGATTAATGTTCAGTCCAATAATCATATTAAATATCTGATTAATGTTCAGTCCAATAATCACAGTAAATATCTGATTAATGTTCAGTCCAATAATCATATTAAATATCTGATTAATGTTCAGTCCAATAATCACATTAAATATCTGATTAATGTTCAGTCCAATAATCATATTAAATATCTGATTAATGTTCAGTCCAATAATCACAGTAAATATCTGATTAATGTTCAGTCCAATAATCATATTAAATATCTGATTAATGTTCAGTCCAATAATCACATTAAATATCTGATTAATGTTCAGTCCAATAATCATATTAAATATCTGATTAATGTTCAGTCCAATAATCACCGTAAATATCTGATTAATGTTCAGTCCAATAATCATATTAAATATCTGATTAATGTTCAGTCCAATAATCACAGTAAATATCTGATTAATGTTCAGCCCAATAATCACAGTAAATATCTGATTAATGTTCAGTCCAATAATCACCGTAAATATCTGATTAATGTTCAGTCCAATAATCATATTAAATATCTGATTAATGTTCAGTCCAATAATCACAGTAAATATCTGATTAATGTTCAGCCCAATAATCACAGTAAATATCTGATTAATGTTCAGTCCAATAATCACCGTAAATATCTGATTAATGTTCAGTCCAATAATCATATTAAATATCTGATTAATGTTCAGTCCAATAATCACAGTAAATATCTGAATAATGTTCAGTCCAATAATCATATTAAATATCTGATTAATGTTCAGCCCAATAATCACAGTAAATATCTGATTAATGTTCAGTCCAATAATCACCGTAAATATCTGATTAATGTTCAGTCCAATAATCATATTAAATATCTGATTAATGTTCAGTCCAATAATCACAGTAAATATCTGATTAATGTTCAGTCCAATAATCACCGTAAATATCTGATTAATGTTCAGTCCAATAATCATATTAAATATCTGATTAATGTTCAGTCCAATAATCACAGTAAATATCTGATTAATGTCCAGTCCAATAATCACAGTAAATATCTGATTAATGTTCAGCCCAGCAATCACCGTAAATATCTGATTAATGTTCAGCCTAGCAATCACCGTAAATATCTGATTAATGTTCAGTCCAATAATCATATGAAATATCTGATTAATGTTCAGTCCAATAATCACCGTAAATATCTGATTAATGTTCAGTCCAATAATCATATTAAATATCTGATTAATGTTCAGTCCAATAATCACAGTAAATATCTGATTAATGTTCAGTCCAATAATCACCGTAAATATCTGATTAATGTTCAGTCCAATAATCATATTAAATATCTGATTAATGTTCAGTCCAATAATCACAGTAAATATCTGATTAATGTCCAGTCCAATAATCACAGTAAATATCTGATTAATGTTCAGCCCAGCAATCACCGTAAATATCTGATTAATGTTCAGCCTAGCAATCACCGTAAATATCTGATTAATGTTCAGTCCAATAATCATATGAAATATCTGATTAATGTTCAGTCCAATAATCACCGTAAATATCTGATTAATGTTCAGCCCAGCAATCACCGTAAATATCTGATTAATGTTCAGTCCAATAATCATATTAAATATCTGATTAATGTTCAGTCCAATAATCACAGTAAATATCTGATTAATGTTCAGCCCAGCAATCACCGTAAATATCTGATTAATGTTCAGTCCAATAATCATATTAAATATCTGATTAATGTTCAGTCCAATAATCACAGTAAATATCTGATTAATGTTCAGCCCAGCAATCACCGTAAATATCTGATTAATGTTCAGTCCAATAATCATATTAAATATCTGATTAATGTTCAGTCCAATAATCACAGTAAATATCTGATTAATGTTCAGCCCAATAATCACAGTAAATATCTGATTAATGTTCAGTCCAATAATCACATTAAATATCTGATTAATGTTCAGTCCAATAATCACAGTAAATATCTGATTAATGTTCAGTCCAATAATCACAGTAAATATCTGATTAATGTTCAGTCCAATAATCACATTAAATATCTGATTAATGTTCAGTCCAATAATCACAGTAAATATCTGATTAATGTTCAGTCCAATAATCATATTAAATATCTGATTAATGTTCAGTCCAATAATCACAGTAAATATCTGATTAATGTTCAGCCCAATAATCACAGCAAATATCTGATTAATGTTCAGCCCAATAATCACAGTAAATATCTGATTAATGTTCAGTCCAATAATCATATTAAATATCTGATTAATGTTCAGCCCAATAATCACAGTAAATATCTGATTAATGTTCAGTCCAATAATCACCGTAAATATCTGATTAATGTTCAGTCCAATAATCACATTAAATATCTGATTAATGTTCAGCCCAGCAATCACCGTAAATATCTGATTAATGTTCAGTCCAATAATCACATTAAATATCTGATTAATGTTCAGCCCAGCAATCACCGTAAATATCTGATTAATGTTCAGTCCAATAATCATATTAAATATCTGATTAATGTTCAGTTCAATAATCACCGTAAATATCTGATTAATGTTCAGTCCAATAATCATATTAAATATCTGATTAATGTTCAGTTCAATAATCACAGTAAATATCTGATTAATGTTCAGTTCAATAATCACAGTAAATATCTGATTAATGTTCAGTCCAATAATCACCGTAAATATCTGATTAATGTTCAGTCCAATAATCACATTAAATATCTGATTAATGTTCAGTCCAATAATCACATTAAATATCTGATTAATGTTCAGTCCAATAATCACAGTAAATATCTGATTAATGTTCAGTCCAATAATCACCGTAAATATCTGATTAATGTTCAGTCCAATAATCACAGTAAATATCTGATTAATGTTCAGTCCAATAATCACCGTAAATATCTGATTAATGTTCAGTCCAATAATCACCGTAAATATCTGATTAATGTTCAGTCCAATAATCACCGTAAATATCTGATTAATGTTCAGTCCAATAATCACCGTAAATATCTGATTAATGTTCAGTTCAATAATCACAGTAAATATCTGATTAATGTTCAGTCCAATAATCACATTAAATATCTGATTAATGTTCATCCCAATAATCACATTAAATATCTGATTAATGTTCATTTCAATAATCACAGTAAATATCTGATTAATGTTCAGTCCAATAATCACCGTAAATATCTGATTAATGTTCAGTCCAATAATCACATTAAATATCTGATTAATGTTCATCCCAATAATCACATTAAATATCTGATTAATGTTCAGTTCAATAATCACAGTAAATATCTGATTAATGTTCAGTCCAATAATCACCGTAAATATCTGATTAATGTTCAGTCCAATAATCACCGTAAATATCTGATTAATGTTCAGTTCAATAATCACAGTAAATATCTGATTAATGTTCAGTCCAATAATCACATTAAATATCTGATTAATGTTCAGCCCAATAATCACAGTAAATATCTGATTAATGTTCAGTCCAATAATCACCGTAAATATCTGATTAATGTTCAGTCCAATAATCACATTAAATATCTGATTAATGTTCATCCCAATAATCACATTAAATATCTGATTAATGTTCAGTCCAATAATCACCGTAAATATCTGATTAATGTTCAGTCCAATAATCATATTAAATATCTGATTAATGTTCAGTCCAATAATCACAGTAAATATCTGATTAATGTTCAGTCCAATAATCATATTAAATATCTGATTAATGTTCAGTTCAATAATCACCGTAAATATCTGATTAATGTTCAGTCCAATAATCATATTAAATATCTGATTAATGTTCAGTTCAATAATCACCG
The DNA here is from genome assembly GCF_036365525.1 of Heterodontus francisci. Classification (NCBI taxonomy): domain Eukaryota; kingdom Metazoa; phylum Chordata; class Chondrichthyes; order Heterodontiformes; family Heterodontidae; genus Heterodontus; species Heterodontus francisci. The sequence goes on from NC_090396.1 coordinate 15,059,419, forward strand.
TAAATATCTGATTAATGTTCAGTTCAATAATCACCGTAAATATCTGATTAATGTTCAGTCCAATAATCATATTAAATATCTGATTAATGTTCAGTTCAATAATCACAGTAAATATCTGATTAATGTTCAGTTCAATAATCACAGTAAATATCTGATTAATGTTCAGTCCAATAATCACCGTAAATATCTGATTAATGTTCAGTCCAATAATCACATTAAATATCTGATTAATGTTCAGTCCAATAATCACCGTAAATATCTGATTAATGTTCAGTCCAATAATCACATTAAATATCTGATTAATGTTCAGTCCAATAATCACCGTAAATATCTGATTAATGTTCAGTCCAATAATCACATTAAATATCTGATTAATGTTCAGCCCAGCAATCACCGTAAATATCTGATTAATGTTCAGTCCAATAATCATATTAAATATCTGATTAATGTTCAGTTCAATAATCACCGTAAATATCTGATTAATGTTCAGTCCAATAATCATATTAAATATCTGATTAATGTTCAGTTCAATAATCACAGTAAATATCTGATTAATGTTCAGTTCAATAATCACAGTAAATATCTGATTAATGTTCAGTCCAATAATCACCGTAAATATCTGATTAATGTTCAGTCCAATAATCACATTAAATATCTGATTAATGTTCAGTCCAATAATCACATTAAATATCTGATTAATGTTCAGTCCAATAATCACAGTAAATATCTGATTAATGTTCAGTCCAATAATCACCGTAAATATCTGATTAATGTTCAGTCCAATAATCACATTAAATATCTGATTAATGTTCAGTCCAATAATCACCGTAAATATCTGATTAATGTTCAGTCCAATAATCACCGTAAATATCTGATTAATGTTCAGTCCAATAATCACCGTAAATATCTGATTAATGTTCAGTCCAATAATCACATTAAATATCTGATTAATGTTCAGTCCAATAATCACCGTAAATATCTGATTAATGTTCAGTCCAATAATCACCGTAAATATCTGATTAATGTTCAGTTCAATAATCACAGTAAATATCTGATTAATGTTCAGTCCAATAATCACATTAAATATCTGATTAATGTTCATCCCAATAATCACATTAAATATCTGATTAATGTTCAGTTCAATAATCACAGTAAATATCTGATTAATGTTCAGTCCAATAATCACCGTAAATATCTGATTAATGTTCAGTCCAATAATCACATTAAATATCTGATTAATGTTCATCCCAATAATCACATTAAATATCTGATTAATGTTCAGTTCAATAATCACAGTAAATATCTGATTAATGTTCAGTCCAATAATCACCGTAAATATCTGATTAATGTTCAGTCCAATAATCACAGTAAATATCTGATTAATGTTCAGTCCAATAATCACATTAAATATCTGATTAATGTTCATCCCAATAATCACATTAAATATCTGATTAATGTTCAGTTCAATAATCACAGTAAATATCTGATTAATGTTCAGTCCAATAATCACCGTAAATATCTGATTAATGTTCAGTCCAATAATCACATTAAATATCTGATTAATGTTCATCCCAATAATCACATTAAATATCTGATTTTTGTTCATCCCAATAATCACATTACATATCTGATTAATGTTCAGTTCAATAATCACAGTAAATATCTGATTAATGTTCAGTCCAATAATCACCGTAAATATCTGATTAATGTTCAGTCCAATAATCACATTAAATATCTGATTAATGTTCATCCCAATAATCACATTAAATATCTGATTAATGTTCAGTTCAATAATCACATTAAATATCTGATTAATGTTCAGTCCAATAATCACCGTAAATATCTGATTAATGTTCAGTCCAATAATCATATTAAATATCTGATTAATGTTCAGTTCAATAATCACAGTAAATATCTGATTAATGTTCAGTCCAATAATCACATTAAATATCTGATTAATGTTCAGTCCAATAATCACCTTAAATATCTGATTAATGTTCAGTCCAATAATCACATTAAATATCTGATTAATGTTCAGCCCAGCAATCACCGTAAATATCTGATTAATGTTCAGTCCAATAATCATATTAAATATCTGATTAATGTTCAGTTCAATAATCACCGTAAATATCTGATTAATGTTCAGTCCAATAATCATATTAAATATCTGATTAATGTTCAGTTCAATAATCACAGTAAATATCTGATTAATGTTCAGTTCAATAATCACAGTAAATATCTGATTAATGTTCAGTCCAATAATCACCGTAAATATCTGATTAATGTTCAGTCCAATAATCACATTAAATATCTGATTATTGTTCAGTCCAATAATCACATTAAATATCTGATTAATGTTCAGTCCAATAATCACAGTAAATATCTGATTAATGTTCAGTCCAATAATCACCGTAAATATCTGATTAATGTTCAGTCCAATAATCACCGTAAATATCTGATTAATGTTCAGTCCAATAATCACCGTAAATATCTGATTAATGTTCAGTCCAATAATCACCGTAAATATCTGATTAATGTTCAGTCCAATAATCACCGTAAATATCTGATTAATGTTCAGTCCAATAATCACCGTAAATATCTGATTAATGTTCAGTTCAATAATCACAGTAAATATCTGATTAATGTTCAGTCCAATAATCACATTATATATCTGATTAATGTTCATCCCAATAATCACATTAAATATCTGATTAATGTTCAGTTCAATAATCACAGTAAATATCTGATTAATGTTCAGTCCAATAATCACCGTAAATATCTGATTAATGTTCAGTCCAATAATCACATTAAATATCTGATTAATGTTCATCCCAATAATCACATTAAATATCTGATTAATGTTCAGTTCAATAATCACAGTAAATATCTGATTAATGTTCAGTCCAATAATCACCGTAAATATCTGATTAATGTTCAGTCCAATAATCACCGTAAATATCTGATTAATGTTCAGTCCAATAATCACATTAAATATCTGATTAATGTTCAGCCCAATAATCACAGTAAATATCTGATTAATGTTCAGTCCAATAATCACCGTAAATATCTGATTAATGTTCAGTCCAATAATCACATTAAATATCTGATTAATGTTCATCCCAATAATCACATTAAATATCTGATTAATGTTCAGTCCAATAATCACCGTAAATATCTGATTAATGTTCAGTCCAATAATCATATTAAATATCTGATTAATGTTCAGTCCAATAATCACAGTAAATATCTGATTAATGTTCAGTCCAATAATCATATTAAATATCTGATTAATGTTCAGTTCAATAATCACCGTAAATATCTGATTAATGTTCAGTCCAATAATCATATTAAATATCTGATTAATGTTCAGTTCAATAATCACCGTAAATATCTGATTAATGTTCAGTTCAATAATCACCGTAAATATCTGATTAATGTTCAGTCCAATAATCATATTAAATATCTGATTAATGTTCAGTTCAATAATCACAGTAAATATCTGATTAATGTTCAGCCCAATAATCACAGTAAATATCTGATTAATGTTCAGTCCAATAATCATATTAAATATCTGATTAATGTTCAGCCCAATAATCACAGTAAATATCTGATTAATGTTCAGTCCAATAATCACCGTAAATATCTGATTAATGTTCAGTCCAATAATCATATTAAATATCTGATTAATGTTCAGTCCAATAATCACAGTAAATATCTGATTAATGTCCAGTCCAATAATCACAGTAAATATCTGATTAATGTTCAGTCCAATAATCATATTAAATATCTGATTAATGTTCAGCCCAATAATCACAGTAAATATCTGATTAATGTTCAGTCCAATAATCACCGTAAATATCTGATTAATGTTCAGTCCAATAATCATATTAAATATCTGATTAATGTTCAGTCCAATAATCACAGTAAATATCTGATTAATGTCCAGTCCAATAATCACAGTAAATATCTGATTAATGTTCAGTCCAATAATCATATTAAATATCTGATTAATGTTCAGCCCAATAATCACAGTAAATATCTGATTAATGTTCAGTCCAATAATCACCGTAAATATCTGATTAATGTTCAGTCCAATAATCATATTAAATATCTGATTAATGTTCAGTCCAATAATCACAGTAAATATCTGATTAATGTTCAGCCCAATAATCACAGTAAATATCTGATTAATGTTCAGTCCAATAATCACCGTAAATATCTGATTAATGTTCAGTCCAATAATCATATTAAATATCTGATTAATGTTCAGTCCAATAATCACAGTAAATATCTGATTAATGTTCAGCCCAATAATCACAGTAAATATCTGATTAATGTTCAGTCCAATAATCACCGTAAATATCTGATTAATGTTCAGTCCAATAATCATATTAAATATCTGATTAATGTTCAGTCCAATAATCACAGTAAATATCTGATTAATGTTCAGCCCAATAATCACAGTAAATATCTGAATAATGTTCAGTCCAATAATCATATTAAATATCTGATTAATGTTCAGCCCAATAATCACAGTAAATATCTGATTAATGTTCAGTCCAATAATCATATTAAATATCTGATTAATGTTCAGCCCAGCAATCACCGTAAATATCTGATTAATGTTCAGCCTAGCAATCACCGTAAATATCTGATTAATGTTCAGTCCAATAATCATATTAAATATCTGATTAATGTTCAGTCCAATAATCACCGTAAATATCTGATTAATGTTCAGCCCAGCAATCACCGTAAATATCTGATTAATGTTCAGTCCAATAATCATATTAAATATCTGATTAATGTTCAGTCCAATAATCACAGTAAATATCTGATTAATGTTCAGCCCAGCAATCACCGTAAATATCTGATTAATGTTCAGTCCAATAATCATATTAAATATCTGATTAATGTTCAGTCCAATAATCACAGTAAATATCTGATTAATGTTCAGCCCAGCAATCACCGTAAATATCTGATTAATGTTCAGTCCAATAATCATATTAAATATCTGATTAATGTTCAGTCCAATAATCACAGTAAATATCTGATTAATGTTCAGCCCAATAATCACAGTAAATATCTGATTAATGTTCAGTCCAATAATCACATTAAATATCTGATTAATGTTCAGTCCAATAATCACAGTAAATATCTGATTAATGTTCAGTCCAATAATCACAGTAAATATCTGATTAATGTTCAGTCCAATAATCACATTAAATATCTGATTAATGTTCAGTCCAATAATCACAGTAAATATCTGATTAATGTTCAGTCCAATAATCATATTAAATATCTGATTAATGTTCAGTCCAATAATCACAGTAAATATCTGATTAATGTTCAGCCCAATAATCACAGCAAATATCTGATTAATGTTCAGCCCAATAATCACAGTAAATATCTGATTAATGTTCAGTCCAATAATCATATTAAATATCTGATTAATGTTCAGCCCAATAATCACAGTAAATATCTGATTAATGTTCAGTCCAATAATCACCGTAAATATCTGATTAATGTTCAGTCCAATAATCACATTAAATATCTGATTAATGTTCAGCCCAGCAATCACCGTAAATATCTGATTAATGTTCAGTCCAATAATCACATTAAATAGCTGATTAATGTTCAGCCCAGCAATCACCGTAAATATCTGATTAATGTTCAGTCCAATAATCATATTAAATATCTGATTAATGTTCAGTTCAATAATCACCGTAAATATCTGATTAATGTTCAGTCCAATAATCATATTAAATATCTGATTAATGTTCAGTTCAATAATCACAGTAAATATCTGATTAATGTTCAGTTCAATAATCACAGTAAATATCTGATTAATGTTCAGTCCAATAATCACCGTAAATATCTGATTAATGTTCAGTCCAATAATCACATTAAATATCTGATTAATGTTCAGTCCAATAATCACATTAAATATCTGATTAATGTTCAGTCCAATAATCACAGTAAATATCTGATTAATGTTCAGTCCAATAATCACCGTAAATATCTGATTAATGTTCAGTCCAATAATCACAGTAAATATCTGATTAATGTTCAGTCCAATAATCACCGTAAATATCTGATTAATGTTCAGTCCAATAATCACCGTAAATATCTGATTAATGTTCAGTCCAATAATCACCGTAAATATCTGATTAATGTTCAGTCCAATAATCACCGTAAATATCTGATTAATGTTCAGTTCAATAATCACAGTAAATATCTGATTAATGTTCAGTCCAATAATCACATTAAATATCTGATTAATGTTCATCCCAATAATCACATTAAATATCTGATTAATGTTCATTTCAATAATCACAGTAAATATCTGATTAATGTTCAGTCCAATAATCACCGTAAATATCTGATTAATGTTCAGTCCAATAATCACATTAAATATCTGATTAATGTTCATCCCAATAATCACATTAAATATCTGATTAATGTTCAGTTCAATAATCACAGTAAATATCTGATTAATGTTCAGTCCAATAATCACCGTAAATATCTGATTAATGTTCAGTTCAATAATCACAGTAAATATCTGATTAATGTTCAGTCCAATAATCACATTAAATATCTGATTAATGTTCAGCCCAATAATCACAGTAAATATCTGATTAATGTTCAGTCCAATAATCACCGTAAATATCTGATTAATGTTCAGTCCAATAATCACATTAAATATCTGATTAATGTTCATCCCAATAATCACATTAAATATCTGATTAATGTTCAGTCCAATAATCACCGTAAATATCTGATTAATGTTCAGTCCAATAATCATATTAAATATCTGATTAATGTTCAGTCCAATAATCACAGTAAATATCTGATTAATGTTCAGTCCAATAATCATATTAAATATCTGATTAATGTTCAGTTCAATAATCACCGTAAATATCTGATTAATGTTCAGTCCAATAATCATATTAAATATCTGATTAATGTTCAGTTCAATAATCACCGTAAATATCTGATTAATGTTCAGTTCAATAATCACCGTAAATATCTGATTAATGTTCAGTCCAATAATCATATTAAATATCTGATTAATGTTCAGTTCAATAATCACAGTAAATATCTGATTAATGTTCAGTTCAATAATCACAGTAAATATCTGATTAATGTTCAGTCCAATAATCACCGTAAATATCTGATTAATGTTCAGTCCAATAATCACATTAAATATCTGATTAATGTTCAGTCCAATAATCACCGTAAATATCTGATTAATGTTCAGTCCAATAATCACATTAAATATCTGATTAATGTTCAGTCCAATAATCACCGTAAATATCTGATTAATGTTCAGTCCAATAATCACATTAAATATCTGATTAATGTTCAGCCCAGCAATCACCGTAAATATCTGATTAATGTTCAGTCCAATAATCATATTAAATATCTGATTAATGTTCAGTTCAATAATCACCGTAAATATCTGATTAATGTTCAGTCCAATAATCATATTAAATATCTGATTAATGTTCAGTTCAATAATCACAGTAAATATCTGATTAATGTTCAGTTCAATAATCACAGTAAATATCTGATTAATGTTCAGTCCAATAATCACCGTAAATATCTGATTAATGTTCAGTCCAATAATCACATTAAATATCTGATTAATGTTCAGTCCAATAATCACATTAAATATCTGATTAATGTTCAGTCCAATAATCACAGTAAATATCTGATTAATGTTCAGTCCAATAATCACCGTAAATATCTGATTAATGTTCAGTCCAATAATCACATTAAATATCTGATTAATGTTCAGTCCAATAATCACCGTAAATATCTGATTAATGTTCAGTCCAATAATCACCGTAAATATCTGATTAATGTTCAGTCCAATAATCACCGTAAATATCTGATTAATGTTCAGTCCAATAATCACATTAAATATCTGATTAATGTTCAGTCCAATAATCACCGTAAATATCTGATTAATGTTCAGTCCAATAATCACCGTAAATATCTGATTAATGTTCAGTTCAATAATCACAGTAAATATCTGATTAATGTTCAGTCCAATAATCACATTAAATATCTGATTAATGTTCATCCCAATAATCACATTAAATATCTGATTAATGTTCAGTTCAATAATCACAGTAAATATCTGATTAATGTTCAGTCCAATAATCACCGTAAATATCTGATTAATGTTCAGTCCAATAATCACATTAAATATCTGATTAATGTTCATCCCAATAATCACATTAAATATCTGATTAATGTTCAGTTCAATAATCACAGTAAATATCTGATTAATGTTCAGTCCAATAATCACCGTAAATATCTGATTAATGTTCAGTCCAATAATCACAGTAAATATCTGATTAATGTTCAGTCCAATAATCACATTAAATATCTGATTAATGTTCATCCCAATAATCACATTAAATATCTGATTAATGTTCAGTTCAATAATCACAGTAAATATCTGATTAATGTTCAGTCCAATAATCACCGTAAATATCTGATTAATGTTCAGTCCAATAATCACATTAAATATCTGATTAATGTTCATCCCAATAATCACATTAAATATCTGATTTTTGTTCATCCCAATAATCACATTACATATCTGATTAATGTTCAGTTCAATAATCACAGTAAATATCTGATTAATGTTCAGTCCAATAATCACCGTAAATATCTGATTAATGTTCAGTCCAATAATCACATTAAATATCTGATTAATGTTCATCCCAATAATCACATTAAATATCTGATTAATGTTCAGTTCAATAATCACATTAAATATCTGATTAATGTTCAGTCCAATAATCACCGTAAATATCTGATTAATGTTCAGTCCAATAATCATATTAAATATCTGATTAATGTTCAGTTCAATAATCACAGTAAATATCTGATTAATGTTCAGTCCAATAATCACATTAAATATCTGATTAATGTTCAGTCCAATAATCACCTTAAATATCTGATTAATGTTCAGTCCAATAATCACATTAAATATCTGATTAATGTTCAGCCCAGCAATCACCGTAAATATCTGATTAATGTTCAGTCCAATAATCATATTAAATATCTGATTAATGTTCAGTTCAATAATCACCGTAAATATCTGATTAATGTTCAGTCCAATAATCATATTAAATATCTGATTAATGTTCAGTTCAATAATCACAGTAAATATCTGATTAATGTTCAGTTCAATAATCACAGTAAATATCTGATTAATGTTCAGTCCAATAATCACCGTAAATATCTGATTAATGTTCAGTCCAATAATCACATTAAATATCTGATTATTGTTCAGTCCAATAATCACATTAAATATCTGATTAATGTTCAGTCCAATAATCACAGTAAATATCTGATTAATGTTCAGTCCAATAATCACCGTAAATATCTGATTAATGTTCAGTCCAATAATCACCGTAAATATCTGATTAATGTTCAGTCCAATAATCACCGTAAATATCTGATTAATGTTCAGTCCAATAATCACCGTAAATATCTGATTAATGTTCAGTCCAATAATCACCGTAAATATCTGATTAATGTTCAGTCCAATAATCACCGTAAATATCTGATTAATGTTCAGTTCAATAATCACAGTAAATATCTGATTAATGTTCAGTCCAATAATCACATTATATATCTGATTAATGTTCATCCCAATAATCACATTAAATATCTGATTAATGTTCAGTTCAATAATCACAGTAAATATCTGATTAATGTTCAGTCCAATAATCACCGTAAATATCTGATTAATGTTCAGTCCAATAATCACATTAAATATCTGATTAATGTTCATCCCAATAATCACATTAAATATCTGATTAATGTTCAGTTCAATAATCACAGTAAATATCTGATTAATGTTCAGTCCAATAATCACCGTAAATATCTGATTAATGTTCAGTCCAATAATCACCGTAAATATCTGATTAATGTTCAGTTCAATAATCACAGTAAATATCTGATTAATGTTCAGTCCAATAATCACATTAAATATCTGATTAATGTTCAGCCCAATAATCACAGTAAATATCTGATTAATGTTCAGTCCAATAATCACCGTAAATATCTGATTAATGTTCAGTCCAATAATCACATTAAATATCTGATTAATGTTCATCCCAATAATCACATTAAATATCTGATTAATGTTCAGTCCAATAATCACCGTAAATATCTGATTAATGTTCAGTCCAATAATCATATTAAATATCTGATTAATGTTCAGTCCAATAATCACAGTAAATATCTGATTAATGTTCAGTCCAATAATCATATTAAATATCTGATTAATGTTCAGTTCAATAATCACCGTAAATATCTGATTAATGTTCAGTCCAATAATCATATTAAATATCTGATTAATGTTCAGTTCAATAATCACCGTAAATATCTGATTAATGTTCAGTTCAATAATCACCGTAAATATCTGATTAATGTTCAGTCCAATAATCATATTAAATATCTGATTAATGTTCAGTTCAATAATCACAGTAAATATCTGATTAATGTTCAGTTCAATAATCACAGTAAATATCTGATTAATGTTCAGTCCAATAATCACCGTAAATATCTGATTAATGTTCAGTCCAATAATCACATTAAATATCTGATTAATGTTCAGTCCAATAATCACCGTAAATATCTGATTAATGTTCAGTCCAATAATCACATTAAATATCTGATTAATGTTCAGTCCAATAATCACCGTAAATATCTGATTAATGTTCAGTCCAATAATCACATTAAATATCTGATTAATGTTCAGCCCAGCAATCACCGTAAATATCTGATTAATGTTCAGTCCAATAATCATATTAAATATCTGATTAATGTTCAGTTCAATAATCACCGTAAATATCTGATTAATGTTCAGTCCAATAATCATATTAAATATCTGATTAATGTTCAGTTCAATAATCACAGTAAATATCTGATTAATGTTCAGTTCAATAATCACAGTAAATATCTGATTAATGTTCAGTCCAATAATCACCGTAAATATCTGATTAATGTTCAGTCCAATAATCACATTAAATATCTGATTAATGTTCAGTCCAATAATCACATTAAATATCTGATTAATGTTCAGTCCAATAATCACAGTAAATATCTGATTAATGTTCAGTCCAATAATCACCGTAAATATCTGATTAATGTTCAGTCCAATAATCACATTAAATATCTGATTAATGTTCAGTCCAATAATCACCGTAAATATCTGATTAATGTTCAGTCCAATAATCACCGTAAATATCTGATTAATGTTCAGTCCAATAATCACATTAAATATCTGATTAATGTTCAGTCCAATAATCACCGTAAATATCTGATTAATGTTCAGTCCAATAATCACCGTAAATATCTGATTAATGTTCAGTTCAATAATCACAGTAAATATCTGATTAATGTTCAGTCCAATAATCACATTAAATATCTGATTAATGTTCAGTTCAATAATCACAGTAAATATCTGATTAATGTTCAGTCCAATAATCACCGTAAATATCTGATTAATGTTCAGTCCAATAATCACATTAAATATCTGATTAATGTTCATCCCAATAATCACATTAAATATCTGATTAATGTTCAGTTCAATAATCACAGTAAATATCTGATTAATGTTCAGTCCAATAATCACCGTAAATATCTGATTAATGTTCAGTCCAATAATCACAGTAAATATCTGATTAATGTTCAGTCCAATAATCACATTAAATATCTGATTAATGTTCATCCCAATAATCACATTAAATATCTGATTAATGTTCATCCCAATAATCACATTACATATCTGATTAATGTTCAGTTCAATAATCACAGTAAATATCTGATTAATGTTCAGTCCAATAATCACCGTAAATATCTGATTAATGTTCAGTCCAATAATCACATTAAATATCTGATTAATGTTCATCCCAATAATCACATTAAATATCTGATTAATGTTCAGTTCAATAATCACATTAAATATCTGATTAATGTTCAGTCCAATAATCACCGTAAATATCTGATTAATGTTCAGTCCAATAATCATATTAAATATCTGATTAATGTTCAGTTCAATAATCACAGTAAATATCTGATTAATGTTCAGCCCAGCAATCACCGTAAATATCTGATTAATGTTCAGTCCAATAATCATATTAAATATCTGATTAATGTTCAGTTCAATAATCACCGTAAATATCTGATTAATGTTCAGTCCAATAATCATATTAAATATCTGATTAATGTTCAGTTCAATAATCACAGTAAATATCTGATTAATGTTCAGCCCAGCAATCACCGTAAATATCTGATTAATGTTCAGTCCAATAATCATATTAAATATCTGATTAATGTTCAGTTCAATAATCACAGTAAATATCTGATTAATGTTCAGTCCAATAATCACCGTAAATATCTGATTAATGTTCAGTCCAATAATCACATTAAATATCTGATTAATGTTCAGTCCAATAATCACCGTAAATATCTGATTAATGTTCAGTCCAATAATCACATTAAATATCTGATTAATGTTCAGCCCAGCAATCACCGTAAATATCTGATTAATGTTCAGTCCAATACTCATATTAAATATCTGATTAATGTTCAGTTCAATAATCACCGTAAATATCTGATTAATGTTCATTCCAATAATCATATTAAATATCTGATTAATGTTCAGTTCAATAATCACAGTAAATATCTGATTAATGTTCAGTTCAATAATCACAGTAAATATCTGATTAATGTTCAGTCCAATAATCACATTAAATATCTGATTAATGTTCAGTCCAATAATCACATTAAATATCTGATTAATGTTCAGTCCAATAATCACCGTAAATATCTGATTAATGTTCAGTCCAATAATCACAGTAAATATCTGATTAATGTTCAGTCCAATAATCACCGTAAATATCTGATTAATGTTCAGTCCAATAATCACCGTAAATATCTGATTAATGTTCAGTCCAATAATCACCGTAAATATCTGATTAATGTTCAGTCCAATAATCACCGTAAATATCTGATTAATGTTCAGTCCAATAATCACATTAAATATCTGATTAATGTTCAGTCCAATAATCACCGTAAATATCTGATTAATGTTCAGTCCAATAATCACCGTAAATATCTGATTAATGTTCAGTTCAATAATCACAGTAAATATCTGATTAATGTTCAGTCCAATAATCACATTAAATATCTGATTAATGTTCATCCCAATAATCACATTAAATATCTGATTAATGTTCAGTTCAATAATCACAGTAAATATCTGATTAATGTTCAGTCCAATAATCACCGTAAATATCTGATTAATGTTCAGTCCAATAATCACATTAAATATCTGATTAATGTTCATCCCAATAATCACATTAAATATCTGATTAATGTTCAGTTCAATAATCACAGTAAATATCTGATTAATGTTCAGTCCAATAATCACCGTAAATATCTGATTAATGTTCAGTCCAATAATCACCGTAAATATCTGATTAATGTTCAGTTCAATAATCACCGTAAATATCTGATTAATGTTCAGTCCAATAATCACATTAAATATCTGATTAATGTTCATCCCAATAATCACATTAAATATCTGATTAATGTTCAGTTCAATAATCACAGTAAATATCTGATTAATGTTCAGTCCAATAATCACCGTAAATATCTGATTAATGTTCAGTCCAATAATCACATTAAATATCTGATTAATGTTCATCCCAATAATCACATTAAATATCTGATTAATGTTCATCCCAATAATCACATTACATATCTGATTAATGTTCAGTTCAATAATCACAGTAAATATCTGATTAATGTTCAGTCCAATAATCACCGTAAATATCTGATTAATGTTCAGTCCAATAATCACATTAAATATCTGATTAATGTTCATCCCAATAATCACATTAAATATCTGATTAATGTTCAGTTCAATAATCACATTAAATATCTGATTAATGTTCAGTCCAATAATCACCGTAAATATCTGATTAATGTTCAGTCCAATAATCATATTAAATATCTGATTAATGTTCAGTTCAATAATCACAGTAAATATCTGATTAATGTTCAGCCCAGCAATCACCGTAAATATCTGATTAATGTTCAGTCCAATAATCATATTAAATATCTGATTAATGTTCAGTTCAATAATCACCGTAAATATCTGATTAATGTTCAGTCCAATAATCACATTAAATATCTGATTAATGTTCAGTTCAATAATCACAGTAAATATCTGATTAATGTTCAGCCCAGCAATCACCGTAAATATCTGATTAATGTTCAGCCCATCAATCACCGTAAATATCTGATTAATGTTCAGTCCAATAATCATATTAAATATCTGATTAATGTTCAGTTCAATAATCACAGTAAATATCTGATTAATGTTCAGCCCAGCAATCACCGTAAATATCTGATTAATGTTCAGTCCAATAATCATATTAAATATCTGATTAATGTTCAGTCCAATAATCACAGTAAATATCTGATTAATGTTCAGTCCAATAATCATATTAAATATCTGATTAATGTTCAGCCCAGCAATCACCGTAAATATCTGATTAATGATCAGTCCAATAATCATATTAAATATCTGATTAATGTTCAGTCCAATAATCAACGTAAATATCTGATTAATGTTCAGTCCAATAATCATATTAAATATCTGATTAATGTTCAGTCCAATAATCACCGTAAATATCTGATTAATGTTCAGTCCAATAATCATATTAAATATCTGATTAATGTTCAGCCCAGCAATCACCGTAAATATCTGATTAATGATCACTGTAAATAAAAACAGAACATGCTGAAATACTCAGCAGGTCAGGCAGCATCTGTGGAGAGAGAAGCAGAGTTAATGGGATGGATTTTAAGAGCCCGCCGCCAATCTTAGCTAGGACCCAAGCACTGATCCTTGTGATACCCCACTTGTCACAGCCTGCCAATCCAAAAATGTGCCATTTATCCCTACTCTCTGTTTTCTGTCTGTTAACCCGTTCTCAATCCATGCCAGTATATTCCCCCCTATCCCATGTGCTCTAATTTTGTTTACTAACCTCTTTGGTGGGAGCTTTTTAAAAGCTTTCTGAAAATCTAAATATACCACATCCACCAATTCCCCCTTATCAATTCTGCTAGTTACATCCTCAAAAAGGTCCAACAGGTTTGTTAAACATGATTTCCCTTTCATAAATCCATGTTTACTCTGCCCAATCCTACCATTATTTTCTAAGTGTCCTGTTATCACATCCTTTATTATAGATTCGAGCATTTTCCCTACGACTGATGTTAGACTAACAGGTCTGTAGTTCCCTGTTTTCTCTCTCCTTCCTTTCTTAAATAGTGGGGTTACATTTGCCACCTTTCAATCTGCAGGAACCATTCCAGAGTCTATAAAAGTTTGAAAGATGAGCACCAATGCATTTACTATCTCTACTGCCACCTCTTTCAACACTCTGGGATGCAGATCATCAGGTCCAGGGGATATATTTACTTTAATTCCCATTAATATCTCTAGCACTTTTTTTTACAAATGTTAATATCTTGCACTTCCTCATTTACACTTGTCCCTGATTCTCCATTATTTCTGGGAGGCTTTTAGTATTTTCCTCCATGAAGACAGATACAAAATATTTGTTTAGTTTTTCTGCCATTTCCTTATTCCCCACTATAAATTCTCCTAACTCCACTTGAAATAGACTCAGCCTGTCTACTGTCATCCCTTTTAACACAGTTTTCCAATCCATCATAGCCAATTTGCCCCTCATACCTGCATAGTTTAATTTGCTTAGATTTAAGACCCTAATTTTGACTGAACTACATCACTTTCAAACTTAATGTAAAATTCTATCATATTCTGGTCACTCTTTCCTAAAGGCTCCTTAACAACAAGATTATTAATTATCCCTTTTTCATTGCACAATACTAGATCTAAAATAGCCCATTCCCTAGTTGGTTCCTCAATGTTCTGCTCTAGAAAACCATCTTGCATACATTCCAAGAATTCGTCCCCCACAACATTAGCACTAATAAAGTTTACCCAGTCTATATGTAGATTGAAAGCCCCCATGATTACTGTATTACCCTTGTTACATGAAAATCTAATTTCCTGATTTGTACTGTGATTTACATTACCACAGCTGTTTGGTGGCCTATAACCAACTCCCATCAATGTTTTCTGCTCCTTGCTGTTTCTTAGTTCCACCCAAACGGATTCTATGTCTTGATCTTTAGAATATAGGTCATCTCTCACTACAGTACTAATGCCCTGTTTGCTTAACAGCTATCCCACCACCTTTTCCCAGTTTCCTGTCCTTCCTGAATGCCACATACCCTTGGATATTCAGGTCCTAGTTTTGGTTTCCTTGTAGTCACTTCTCTGTAATGGCTATCAGGTCATGCATATGAATTTCTATTTGAACTGACAATTCATCTGTTTTATTGTGAATGCTGCAGGCATTCAGATAGAAAGCCCTTAATTCGTATTTTTTTACTGTTTTTTTGTAAACTCTGGCCCTATCTGCTGACACACTCTGAAGTTTGCAATCACTGTCCCTTCCTGCCATACTCTGATCATTACCTTTATTGCTACCTTGATCTATGGCCTTGTCATTTCCCTTTAATTTACTCAGTCTTCCCCTACAAGATTCCTTCCTCCGTCTATTTAGTTTAAAGCGCTCTCTACTTCTCTATAGCTGGGGGAAAGGAAATTATGATGCGATTAGGCAAGATTTAGGATGCGTAGGATGGGGAAGGAAACTACAGGGGATGGGCACAATCGAAATGTGGAGCTTATTCAAGGAGCAGCTACTGCGTGTCCTTGATAAGTATGTACCTGTCAGGCAGGGAGGAAGTTGTCGAGCGAGGGAGCCGTGGTTTACTAAAGAAGTTGAAGAGCTTGTCAAGAGGAAGAAGAAGGCTTATGTTAGGATGAGACGTGACGGCTCAGTTAGGGCGCTTGAGAGTTACAAGCTAGCCAGGAAGGATCTAAAGGGAGAGATAAGAAGAGCAAGGAGAGGACACGAGAAGTCATTGGCGGATAGGATCAAAGAAAACCCTAAGGCTTTCTATAGGTATATCAGGAATAAAAGAATGACTAGAGATAGGTTAGGGCCAATCAAGGATAGTAGTGGGAAGTTGTGTGTGGAATCGGAGGAGATAGGGGAAATGTTAAATGAATATTTTTCGTCAGTATTTACAGTGGAGAAAGAAAATGTTGTCGAGGAGAATACTGAGATACAGACTACTAGGCTAGATGGGATTGAGGTTCACAAGGAGGAGGTGTTAGCAATTTTGGAAAGTGTGAAAATTGCTAAGTCCCCTGGGCCAGATGGGATTTATCCTAGGATTCTCTGGGAAGCCAGGGAGGAGATTGCAGAGCCTTTGTCCTTGATTTTTATGTCGTCATTGTCGACAGGAATAGTGCCGGAAGACTGGAGGATAGCAAATGTTGTCCCCTTGTTCAAGAAGGGGAGTAGAGACAGCCCTGGTAATTATAGACCTGTGAGCCTTACTTCGGTTGTGGGTAAAATGTTGGAAAAGGTTATAAGAGATAGGATTTATAATCATCTTGAAAAGAATAAGTTCATTAGAGATAGTCAGCACGGTTTTGTGAAGGGTAGGTCGTGCCTCACAAACCTTATTGAGTTTTTTGACAAGGTGACCAAACAGGTGGATGAGGGTAAAGCCGTGGATGTGGTCTATATGGATTTCAGTAAGGCGTTTGATAAAGTTCCCCACGGTAGGCTATTGCAGAAAATACAGAAGTATGGGATTGAAGGTGAATTAGTGCTTTGGATCAGAAATTGGCTCGCTGAAAGAAGACAAAGGGTGGTGGTTGATGGTAAATGTTCATCCTGGAGTATAGTTTCTAGTGGTGTACCGCAAGGATCTGTTTTGGGGCCACTGCTGTTTGTCATTTTTATAAATGACCTGGATGAGGGTGTAGAAGGGTGGGTTAGTAAATTTGCGGATGACACGAAGGTTGGTGGAGTTGTGGATAGTGCTGAAGGATGTTGTAGGTTACAGAGGGACATAGATAGGCTGCAGAGCTGGGCTGAGAGATGGCAAATGGAGTTTAATGCGGAAAAGTGTGAGGTGATTCACTTCGGAAGGAGTAACAGGATTGCAGAATACTGGGCTAATGGGAAGATTCTTGGTAGTGTAGATGAGCAGAGAGATCTTGGTGTCCAGGTACATAAATCCCTGAAAGTTGCCACCCAGGTTAATAGAGCTGTTAAGAAGGCATATGGTGTGTTAGCTTTTATTAGTAGGGGGATCGAGTTTAGGAGCCATGAGGTCATGCTGCAGCTGTACAGAACTCTGGTGCGGCCGCACCTGGAGTATTGCGTGCAGTTCTGGTCACCGCATTATAGGAAGGATGTGGAAGCTTTGGAAAAGGTGCAGAGGAGATTTACTAGGATGTTGCCTGGTATGGAGGGAAGGTCTTACGAGGAAAGGCTGAGGGACTTGAGGTTGTTTTCGTTAGAGAGGAGGAGAAGAGGTGACTTAATAGAGACAGATAAGATAATCAGAGGGCTGGACAGGGTGGACAGTGAGAGCCTTTTTCCTCGGATGGTGATGGCAAACACGAGGGGACATAGCTTTAAGTTGAGGGGTGATAGATATAGGACAGATGTCAGAGGTAGTTTCTTTACACAGAGAGTAGTAGGGGCGTGGAACGCCCTGCCTGCAACAGCAGTAGACTCGCCAACTTTAAGGGCATTTAAGTGGTCATTGGATAGACATATGGATGAAAATTGAATAGTGTAGGTCAGATGGTTTCACAGGTCGGCGCAACATCGAGGGCTGAAGGGCCTGTACTGCGCTGTAATGTTCTATGTTCTATGTTCTAAGACGACTCGGTTGAACACTGATCCCAGCATGGTTCAGGTGAAGTCTGTCCCAACAGTACAGCCTCCACTTTCCCCAGTATTGGTGCCAGTGTCCCATGAACTGGAACCCCCTTCTCCCACACCAATATTTGAGCCACACATTCATCTCTCTAATCTTATTTACCCCACACAAATTTGCACATGGCTCAGGTAATAATCCAGAGATTATTACCTTTGAGGTTCTGCTTTTTAATTTAGTGCCTGACTCTAAATGCAGAACCCTTTTCCTAGTCCTATCCATGTCATTGGTACCTACATGGACCATGATGACTGGATCCTCCCCCTCCCACTGGAAGTTCATCTCCAGCCCTGAGCAGATGTCCCGAACCCTGGCAGCGGGCAGGCAACACAGCTTTCTGGACTCTCGTTCTCGGCTGCAGAGAACAGTGTCTATCCCAGGCTATACTGTCCCCCACTGCCACTACATTCCTTTCAACTTGTCCTGACTTGAATGGCTTCCTGTACCATGGTGCCATGGTCAGTCTGATCATCCAGATTACAGCCCTCGCTTTTGTCCATACAAGCTACAAGAACCTCAAACTCGTTACTCAATTGCAAGGGCTGAGACTGCTCCACTCCTATCTTTGTGATCCCCTTACCTTCCTGGCTCGCAGTCACACCCTCCTGTGCCTCACCACTGACCAAATCAGATTACCCTATCCTAAGGGATGTGACTGCCTTTTGGAACAAAGTGTCCAGGTAACTTCCCCACCCCCTCCCCCACCCGATGCATCGCAATGTCTGCAGCTCAGCCTCTGGCTTATCTACTCTGAGCCAAAGCTCCTCAAGCCACAGACGCTTACCACAGACGTGGTTGCCATGAAGTACCGTGGCGTCCAGGAGCTCCAACATACTGCAGCCATGACTTATCGTCTGTCCTGTCATCTTTATTGTTTTAATTAAATTAAATTTATTTTTCTTAATTAATTTATAGTTCGCCTCTTCACCGAACTCCCTCACTCACTAAACTCCTTTCTTCACACTCTGTGCTGACAAGCAGCACTCAGAGACCCTTGAATTTATACACTGAAAAACAATGATGAGTCAGCTTTGCTATAGCACTGCTGGAGCTCAGAAACCAGTTTAAGCTAGCTACCTAATTAACTAGCTACAGCTAGTCTCAGACAGCTTGTATACCCCTATTTAAAACTGGAAGAAACTTAACTTGCCTCTTAACTTAAACAGCAATTTTAGTTAATTGCTAAATGTAAACAAAAACTAGACTTCAGAGAGAGATTAACCCTTAAAATCCTGTCACTTTCCAAACTCCTTTCTTTACATTTGGTGCAGAGAAGCAGTGCTCAGTCATCTTTTGCCCAAAACTTTCAATCTGTGTCCCCTAGTCCTTGTACCATTTGTTAATGGGAACAGTTTTTCCTTGTCTGACTTATCTAAGACTGACATAATCTTGTACACTTCTATTAAATCTCCTCTGGTCTTAAGAGACCAAACCCAGCTTTTCCAACCTAACCTTGTAACTAAAATCCTCCATCCCTGGAACCATTCTGGTAAATCTCCTCTGCACCGTCTCAAGGACCCTCACATCTTTCCTGATATGTAGTGACCAGAACAGGTCACAATACCCCAGTTGGGGCCTAACCAGAGCTTTATAAAGGTTCAGCATAAATTCCCTGCTTTGGTACTCAATGACTCTATTTTTGAAGCCCCAGATCCCTTATGCTTTACTAATCACTTTCTCAATATGTCCTGCCACCTTCAAAGATCGATGCACATGCACCCCCATGTCCCTCTGTTCCTGCACACTCTTTAGAACTGTGCCATTAAATATATATTGCCTCTCCCTACTCCTTCTGCCAAAATACACCACCTCACACTCGCCTGTATTAAATTCCATCTGACACCTCTCTGCCCATTCTGCTAGTCTATCTATGGCCTGTTGCAGGTGGTTCGTATCATCCTCACTGTTTGCTGCACCTCCAAGTTTGGTGTTGTCAGTAAATTTTGAGATTCTACTCTTTATTCCAAGATCCAAGGCATTTATATATATATTAAAAAAGCATGGTACCAGCACTGACCGTTAGAAAACTCCACTGTCTACCATCCTCCAGTCTGAAAAGCAACAATTAACTATGACTCGCTATTTTCTATCCTTAAGCCAATTTCTTATCCAATTGGACACCGACCCTCCTATTCCATGAGCCTCAATTTGGTTAACCAGCCTTTTATGTGATACCTTATTAAATGCTTTCTTAAAATCCATATAAACAACATCCACTGTATTCCCTTCATCAATCTTCTCTGTTACTTCATCAAAAAATTCAATTAGATTAGTCAAGCATGATCTGCCTTTTACAAATCCTTTGTCACCTCCCTTTCTTTCTGCTAGGACACGGGTCCCATTCCAGTTCAGGTGGAGCCCATCCCATTGGTACAGTTCCTTTCTGTCCCAGAACTGGTGCCAGTGTCCCATGCAAAGGAACCTGTTTCCCACACCAACCCTTTAGCCATGTGTTTATTCTCCTGATCTGTCTGCTCCTATGCTAATTTGCACGTGGCTCAGGCAATAATCCAAAGATTATTACCCTCAAGGTCCTGCTTTTTAATTTAGAGTTTAACTCCTGATGCATTTTTAGTTGGACCTTTTCTCGACTCCTACCTATGTCGCTTTGTTCCAACATGACCACGACAACTGGATTTACCCCCTCCCTTTACAAGTTCCACTCCAGCCGCTGTGAGATATCCCTTACCCCGGCACTGGGTAGGCAACACACCCTTCGGGATTCTTGTTCTCGGTTGCAGAGAACGCTATCTAACCCCCTAATTATAATGTCCCCTATGACAACCACATCTCTATTGTTTGGATTCTAGCAAGGCTTTTGACAAGGTCCCATATGGCAGACTGGTTAAAAAAAATAAAATCCCATGGGATCCAGGGAAATGCAGCAAGGTGGATACAAAATTGGCTCAGTGGCAGGAAACAAAGGGTAATTGTTGACGGGTGTTTTAGTGACTGGAGGGCTGTTTCCAGTGGCATTCTGCAGGGCTCAGTACTGGGTCCCCTGCTTTTTGTGGTGTATATTAACAATTTGGACGTAAATGTAGGGGGCATGATCAAGAAGTTTGCGAACGACACAAAGATTGGCTGTGTGGTAGATAGTGAGGAGGATAGCTGTAGGCTGCAGGAAGATACTGATGGTCTGGTCAGATAGGCAGAAAAGCGGCAAATGGAATTCAACTTGGAGAAGTGTGAGGTAATGCATTTGGGGAGGTCAAACAAGGCCAAGGAATACACGATAAATGGGAAAATACAGAGAAGTGTAGAGGAAGTGAGGGACCATGGAGTGAATGTCCTGAAACAGGTCAATAAGGTGGTTAAGAAGGCATATGAAATCCTTTCCTTTATTAGCCGAGGTATAGAATACAAAAGTAGGGAAGTCATGCTGGAACTGTATAACTCATTGGTTAGGCCACAACTTGAGTACTGTGTGCAGTTCTGGTCACCTCATCACAGAAAGAATGTAATTGCACTGGAGAGGGTACAGAGGAGATTTATGAGGATGTCGCCAGGATTGGAAAAATGCAGCTATGAGGAAAGATTGGATAGGCTGGGGTTGTTCTCCTTGGAACAGAGAAGGCTGAGAGGAGATCTGATTGAAATGTACAAAATTTTGAGGGGCCTGGATAGAGTGAAGGTGAAAGGTCTATTCACCTTAGCAGAGAGGTCAGTGACGGGGGGGCATAGATTTAAAGTGATTGGTAGAAAAATTAGAGGGGAGATGAGGAAAATCTTTTTTACCCAGAGGGTGATGATGGTCTGGAACTCACTGCCTGAAAGGGTAGTTGAGGCAGACACCCTCAACTCATTCAAAAGGATATGCACCTCAAATGCCGTAAGCTGCAGGGCTACAGACCAAATGCTGGAAGGTGGAATTAGAACAGGTGGATTGTTTTTTGTCCGTCACAGACGCGATGGGCCAATTGGCCTCTTTCTGTGCCTTAAACTTTCTATGATTTCTATTCTGCTCATCCACCAGCCCTTTCCCCCGCCAGACAGCCTTCTGAGCCACAGTGTCTTGGTCTGCATTGCAGGTGTCCTCCCTGCAGTCTTTCTCCTTGTCCTCACAGCTAGTAAATACATTGTACCTGTTGGACAGGACCAGTGTCTGCGGGAGCTCCTTCTCAACCTCTCATTAAAACCCGGCTACCCAGCTCCATAACAGCCACACCCTCCCTTCCTGAACCTGTTATTTTCCTTTGGGGTGTGACTGTATTCTGGATAAAACTGTCCAGAAATTCCTCCCCCTCCGTTATGTGTCAGTCTTTCCAACTTGCACTCATCTCCTGCAGACATGTTTGCTTGGGGCAGTCTTGCTGTCCACTAACTCCCACATTTTGCAATCCAGACACACAGCCTGGCCTTTAATATCTTTATTCAATGATTATTTGTAGTTATATTAAGTAGTTTAACTAGTTAAGCTATAAACTTAATTCAGTACTTACTATTTCCCAGTCCTGGTTTAAATTATAATCCTAGTTTAGAGGAAAAAAAAATTAAAACTCACCAATCACCTACCTGCTTACCTAATGCCTCTAGTTTCAGCTCAAGTCTCACTGTCTTGGAGAAAACCAGATCAGCACCTCTTCCATCACTCACAAAGCTCACCAAGTTAAATACTCTCGAAACAGTACTCCATTGAGCTGATCTCTATGCGACGTACTGACTTGTTCGTTGCCTGTGTGGAACAGTTGGGTTGCTGTGCGGCTGTGCAGCTTAGAGGGAACATCGCCCACCAGTACTGTACCTCAGTGACATACCGTCAGAGAACATGCACCCACCAGTCCTGTAGCCCAGTGTTATACAGTGACAGACCTCTATGCACCGGTACTGTACCCGTGTATAGTGATAGACCTTTACGGTACCTCAGTATTATAGTGACAAGAGCTGTACCCACCAATACTGTACCCATTACAGTGACAGACCTGTATCCATCAGTACTGTACCTGTTATAGTGACAGACCAGTACCCACCAGTGTTCTACAGTGACAGACCTGTACCCACCAGTACTGTATCCATTATAGTGACAGAGCTGTACCCACCAGTACTGTACCCATGTTATACTGTGACATACCTGCACCCACCAGTACTGTACCTGTGTTATACAGTGACAGACTTGTACCCACCATATTGTACCCCAGTGTTATACAGTGACAGACCAGTGCCCTTGTTATACAGTGACAGACCTGTACCCACCTGTGTTATAACAAGAACAGACCTGTACTGTACTTCAGTGTTATACGCAGTTCCATTTAACTTCATCAACAAAACCCAAATTTGGAAGAACACGACAGTTCGAATTGGCAGAATTTGATAATTCTGTACATACAGCCTAACAGTTCAGTGACAATACTGAGTGGTTTAATCATCACATCATTGTGAGATAAAAAGTACAGTGACCCAATGCAAGAGGAAAAAAAACATCAACAAGAATTGTGGAATAAGTGTTTACTCAATAATTACAATACAGCATCCTTTCCCTCCCCTCAAAACCCACCTTAAGGTCATTGAGTGAAATCCATGCACACAATGCTCCATCGGAAGAACAGACAGGAATTCTCACAAAGCAGACACAATGAAATGACTGTGGCTCTGCTTCCTAGTTGCCAAGGAATGAGCAACATCACAGGTCCATTAAAGGCAATTAAATGCATTGGTTGAATATATATATATTACACAACAACAAAACGACATGGGGAGATTTGGCCGCTTTTACAATTAATTCTTGAGAGAAGTGCTGTGAGCCTCTCATAGGCTTCAAGCGAAAGGCAGACAGGTTGAGTTCTTCAGTAAAGTGAGCTCACTGATCAGGGAGGCCCTTGCGAACTGAAAGCATCGAGGCTGGTGTCAGACTATGGCAAAGGTTTGGTGTCCCCAGCAAGTGAAGGATTCCTCTTCAAGGTACGGAATGTAAACAGCAATTCCGATCCAGTAAGGTCACATTCTGGAGCCTCGCTCTTGCAGAATCTATGTTTCCAAAAAAAATATCGGGAGACAAGTTCATTAGAAGTTTTTAAGGAGTAGGAAAAAGTTGGTAGGTCAAACAAACCCAACTGTTTCGGTAGATTTCAAACCCACTGTGTCAAAATAACCCCCGATCCCTTCTCGCCAGGGGTGCGTCAGTCTCCATATTCGTATGTTCCACATTCTAACCAGTAACAACAAAACGCAAAGAATATCTCAAACTGCCTCAACTTGACTGCATGAGGTTGGCACGTCTTGCGACGGTGAGAGCAAGCGAGTGAGAGAGAACAAGAGGTGAATGGAGGGCAGAGTGGTACCTTGGCTTTTTCACTGGGCTCTATGACAATTCCATTCGTTGAGTTATTCAGCTCCCTGGAGACAACGCAGAGGAATTCAGCCTGATCTTCGTTGCCATAGTTGTAGGAGGATCCGATGCTAATGAGCTGAGAGAGAACCACAGAATTTAAATTAGAGAGGGAGAGAGAGTGATCAAGATCACACCTTACAGAATGACATTTATCTGGAATACTCCGCATCACTACAAGTGTGCGGACAAACACTGACTACTTGTGCAAGCAAAAAATGCCAGGTTTCTCACTAAATCAGTGCCCAACATATTGAAGACAAAATAAGGAAATAACTTAATCTTCTCATTTAAAGCTTCACAAAAATGCACACTTGTTGCAGTTTTAATTAACAGTAAGATAGATTTTAATGCCTTTATCTTTCTGAAATTGACTCACTGGCCCTCCCCCCGCCCCCCCCCCCACAACGCAATGTAAAACAAAAATTGTAATGTGACCTAAAGGCCTGCTCAGGTCAGGAAAAAGAACCCTACCTGAACCCGACTGATCCATAGCAGACCTGAGCCCGACCCGACCATCCCTTTACTTACCTTTCGACTGGGAAGCTCCAGCGCATGCGTGATGACGTCACAGTAACGTCACTCACTCACTGCGCTGACTCAGTTTTGTCCTGGACTCCCAGCTTTGGTAAGTTTTTCAATTTCAATACTTACCAGCAGAGCACTTACCGTGTGTGTCCGGCCCGACCCAGACCTGACCCGAGCCCAAAAGCCGGACCCGGAAGAGGGTCCCGACCCGACCTGAACCCAACACATGTCGTCAGGTCCCGTCGGCTCCGGGTCAGGTAGCAGGCCTTCAATGTGGCTCCCCATGTGGAAAGGTTGGACAACTCTGGTTTATATGAACAATGGTTATAGGGGCCTACAGGATGACATGGACACCTCCTATCCTAACTAACATTGGGATGTAGAGGGATACAGGACAACTCCTAGGTAACTAATATTGGGATGTAGAGGGATACAGGACAATTCCCATCCTCCCTAAAATCAGGATGTAGAGGGATACAGGACAACTCCTACCTACCTAATATTGGGATGTAGAGGGATACAGGACAATTCCCATCCTCCCTAAAATCAGGATGTAGAGGGATACAGGACAACTTCCATCCTACCTAATATTGGCATGTAGAGGGATACAGGACAACTCCCATCCTACCTAATATTGGGATGTAGAGGGATACAGGCCAACTCCCATCCTACCTAATATTGGGATGTAGAGGGATACAGGACAATTCCCATCCTCCCTAAAATCAGGATGTAGAGGGATACAGGACAACTCCCATCCTACCTAATATTGGGATGTAGAGGGATCCAGGACAATTCCCATCCTCCCTAAAATCAGGATGTAGAGGGATACAGGACAACTCCCATCCTACCTAATATTGGGATGTAGAGGGATACAGGACAACTCCCATCCTACCTAATATTGGGATGTAGAGGGATACAGGACAACTCCCATCCTACCTAAAATCAGGATGCAGAGGGATACAGGACAACTCCTAGGTACCTAATATTGGGATGTGGAGGGATACAGGACAATTCCCATCCTCCCTAAAATCAGGATGTAGAGGGATACAGGACAACTTCCATCCTACCTAATATTGGGATGTAGAGGGATACAGGACAATTCCCATCCTCCCTAAAATCAGGATGTAGAGGGATACAGGACAACTTCCATCCTACCTAATATTGGCATGTAGAGGGATACAGGACAACTTCCATCCTACCTAATATTGGGATGTAGAGGGATACAGGACAACTTCCATCCTACCTAATATTGGGATGTAGAGGGATACAGGACAACTTCCATCCTACCTACTATTGGGATATAGAGGGATACAGGACAACTCCTAGGTACCTAATATTGGGATGTGGAGGGATACAGGACAATTCCCATCCTCCCTAAAATCAGGATGTAGAGGGATACAGGACAACTTCCATCCTACCTAATATTGGCATGTAGAGGGATATAGGACAATTCCCATCCTCCCTAAAATCAGGATGTAGAGGGATACAGGACAACTTCCATCCTACCTAATATTGGCATGTAGAGGGATACAGGACAACTTCCATCCTACCTAATATTGGGATATAGAGGGATACAGGACAACTTCCATCCTACCTAATGTTGGGATGTAGAGGGATACAGGACAACTTCCATCCGACCTACTATTGGGATATAGAGGGATACAGGACAACTCCCATCCTACCTAATATCGGGATATTGAGGGATACAGGCCAACTCCCATCCTACCTAACATCGGAATGTAGAGAGCCACAGAAGCAGACCTCCCCAACAGTTCCAACAAACCTAGGCAAAACTTTGTCTCTTGTACACTCAACTGCCTCTTTCACCAAATAACATACCCTATTTCCACTTGAATTTGCCAACTGTTCACCTTGCACTGTATCCCTGAGCAGTCTGTTGCACACATTCCCCACCCTCCGCGTCAAGTACTTAATTCTGACTGATTATCTTCTCTCCTCTGTGATTAAGCCCCTGGTTAGGCTTTATGTTTATCTCCACTTCTTACTATTTAAATCTATCTATTTCCCTCAGAATCCCGACACCTCGGTAACAGGCCCCTCAGTGTAGATATCGGCTGTGACTCCAATTCCTAGTTTTCGTTTAGTTGCCTTCAATGTACCCTTGGAACTGTGGTTGTACGGTCTGCTTATGGTTTCAACGAGCTACACGGCCAATACTGCAGATCCCTAGTAAACAGTGACAGAAAATTGAGATGGTACCTGCTCAAATTTCCAACCATCTGACATTGTAGAAACCATCTGGGTAAGTTCCTCCTCCTGACACTGCAGGACACGGTAAACGTGTTTAACTGGACCCTGTAGAGTGGACGTCACACTATTAAATACACTTGCATGGTAGTTCTCATTAATGCTCAAAGCAGTCAGACACTAACACTATGATCTTTCCTCATCAGTGCATTGGGCAAGTGTACATCTTAGTTCTTACTATGAGGCAGGATATGACAGAACCACCAGACCAGAAGGTTCCAACTCTGACCTCTGGTCTGTGCTGAGTTAGCTGATCTCATGCTGGGTTACTAAAAATTCACTCTCAGGATGTGGTTGTTGTTGACAAGGTCAACATTTGTTACCCATTTCTAGTTTCCCTTGAGAAGGTGGTGGTGAATTGCCTTCTTGAATCGCTGCAGTCCGTGAGTGTAGGTATACCCACAGTGCTGTTAGGGAAGGGGTTCCAGGATTTTGACCCAGTGACAATGAAGGAATGGTAATATATTTCCAAGTCAGTACAGTGAGAGACTTGGAAAGGAACTTGCAGGTGGTCCCATTTGTCTGCTGCCATTATCCTTCTAGGAGGTAGAGGTTGAGAGTTTTGAAGGTGCTGTCAAAGGAGCCTTGGTGAGTTGCTGCAGCGCATCTTGTAGATGGCAAGCACTGCTGCCAATGTGCACCGGTGGTGGAGGGAGTGAATGTTTAAGGTGGTGGATGGGCCGTGGATTGCTTTGTCCTGGATGGTTTTGAGCTCATGCAGTGTTATTACAGCTGCACTCATTTAGGCAAGTGGAGAGTATTCCATCAGATTCTGGCTTGAGCTTTGTAGGTGGCTTTGGAGATTCAGGAGGTGAGTTACTCACTGCAGAATTCCCAGTCTCTGATCTACCCCAGGAGCCACAGTATTTATGTGGCTGGTTCAATAGAGTTTCTGGTCAATTGTAATCTTCCCCTACCCCACCCCAAGAATCTCGATGGTGGGGAATATGGCAATGGTAATGCGAATGAATGTCAAGGGAAGATAGGTAGACTCTCTCTTGTTGGAGATGGTCATTGCCTGGCACTTGTATGGCACAAATGTTACTTGCCAGAGCTCAGGGCCTGGGCAGCTAAAGCTACGGTTGCCAATACTTGATCGATTAAAATTGGGGATGCACATAAGGCCAGATTTGGAGGAACACACAGATTCCAGAGGGTTGTCGGGCTGGAGCAGGTTACAGAGATAGGGAGGGGCATGGGAATGGAGGGATTTGAAAACAAAGCTGAGAATTTTAAAATTGAGGCATTGCTGGACCAGGAGCTAATGTGGTCAGCGAGCACAGGAGTGATGGGTGAACAGGACTTGATGTGCATTAGGACATGGGCAGCAGAGTTTTGGATGACCTCAAATTTATGGACGGTAGAAATGGGAGGCAGCCAGGTGTGTGTTGGAATGGTCAAGTCTCGAGGTAGCAAAGGCATGGATGAGGTTATCAGCAGCAGACGAGATGAGGAAGGGGCAAAGTCATGAGATGCTGTGGAGTGGAAATAGATGATCTTAGTGCTGGAATTCTCTCCCTCCTCTAAGATGCTCTTTAAAGCTCTTTGACCAAGTTTTTGGTCATCTGCCGTAATTTATTTGGCTCAGCGTCAAATTTTGTTTGAGGAATTTCTTTACTCAGAGGGTGGTGAATCTGTGGAATTCTCTACTCCAGAGGGCTGTGGAAGCTCAATCATTGAGAATGTTCAAGACAGAAATCGATAGATTTCTGA
Organism: Heterodontus francisci; assembly: GCF_036365525.1. Taxonomy (NCBI): domain Eukaryota; kingdom Metazoa; phylum Chordata; class Chondrichthyes; order Heterodontiformes; family Heterodontidae; genus Heterodontus; species Heterodontus francisci. The sequence goes on from NC_090396.1 coordinate 15,089,198, forward strand.
ACAGAGGTAGATAATCAGCCATGATCTGTTTGAATGGCGGAGCAGGCTCGATGGGCTAAATGGCCTACTCCTGCTCCTATTTCCTATTATCCTATTTCCTATAACACTCCTGAGAGTCGCCTTGGGATGTTTGACTATGTTAAAGGGGCTATATGGAGCGGCACAGTGGCGCAGTGGTTAGCACCACAGCCTCACAGCTCCAGCGACCCGGGTTCAATTCTGGGTACTGCCTGTGTGGAGTTTGCAAGTTCTCCCTGTGTCTGCGTGGGTTTCCTCCGGGTGCTCCGGTTTCCTCCCACATGCCAAAGACTTGCAGGTTGATAGGTTAATTGGCTATTGTAAATTGCCCCTAGTATAGGTAGGTGGTAGGGAAATATAGGGACAGGTAGGGATGTGGTAGGAATGTGGAATTAGTGTAGGATTAGTATAAATGGGTGGTTGATGGTCGGCACAGAATCGGTGGGCCGAAGGGCCTGTTTCAGTGCTGTATCTCTAAATATAAATACAAGATGTTGCTGTTGCAACTCATCACCCCAAGCCTGCACGCAGCATCTGGAGAATTGCGAATGAAACTGAGCACTGTACAATCATCAGCAAACATCTCCATCTGAATTTGAGATAGAGGGAAGGTCATTGAAAAAGCAGCTGAAGGTCAGTAAGTTGAGCCTGGGATGAGGCCCTTAGGAATTCCTGCAGCGATGGCCTGGGACTGAGATGATTGGCCTCCAACAATCACAACAATTTTCCTTTGCACTAGGCATGACTAGAACAGTGGTGATTTTTCTCCCTGATGCTACTGACTTTAGTTTTACTAGGACTCCTTGATGTCACACTTGTCAAATGCTACCTTAATGTCAAGAAGCTGTTAAATGGACACTTGAGTAATAATGATCTAATTGGACATAGTCAACATAGATTTATGAATGGGAAAACATGCTTGAGGAACCTGTTGCAGTTTTTTGAGGATGTTACTAACAGAAATGATGAAGGGGAATCGGTTGACATAGTATACTTTGATTTTCAGAAAGCTTTCGATAAAGTCCCCCACAGGAGGTTGGTTAGCAAAATTAAAGCACATGGGATAGGAGGTAATATACTGGCATGGATTAAGGATTGGTTAACAGGCAGAAAACAGACAGTAGGAATAAACGGGCCATTCTCTTTAGCAGACTGTGACTAGTGGGGTACTGCAAGGATCAGTACTTGGGCCCCAGCTGTACACAATATATATCAATGATTTGGATACGGGGACCAAATGTAATATTTCCAAGTTCACGAATGACACCAAACTAGGTGGGAAGATGCAAAGCGGCTTCGAGGGGATTTGGACAGACTTAGTGAGTGGGCAAGAACGTGTCAGACGGAATATAATGTGGAAAAATGTGAGGTTATCCACTTTGGTAGGAGGAACAGATGTGCAGAGTATTTCTTAAATGGTAAGAGATTAGAAACTGTAGATGTACAAAGGGACCTGGGTGTCTTCATCAATAAGTCACTGAAAGGTAACATGCAGGTGCAGCAAGCAATTAGGAAAGCTAATGGTATGTTAGCCTCTATTGCAAGAGGATTTGAGTAGAGGAATAGCGAAGTCTTGCTTCAATTGTATGGAACCTTGGTTAGACCGCACCTGGAGTACCGTATGCAGTTTTAGTCCCTTTACCTTAGGAAGGATATTATTGCCATAGAGGGAGTGCAATGAAGGTTCACCAGACTTGTTCCCGGGATGGTGGGACTGACCTATGAAGAGAGATTGTGGAAACTGGGCCTGTATTCTCTAGAGTTTCAAAGAATGAGAGGTGATCTCATTGAAACCTACAAAATACTTAAAGGGATAGACAGGGTAGATGCAGCTAAGATATGGTTGGGGAGTCTAGAACCAGGGGACACAATTTCAAAATAAGGGGGAAGCCACTTAGGACCGAGATGAGGAGAAATTTCTTTACTCAGAGGGTTGTGAATCTTTGTAATTCGCTATCCCCGGGAGCTGCAGAAGCTCAGTCATTGAGTCTGTTTAAAACAGAGATTGACAGATTTCTAAATACAAGTGACATAAAGGGATATGGGGATAGTGTGGGAAAAAGGCATTGAAGTGGATGATCAACCATGGTCGTATTAAATGGCAGAGCAGGCTCGATGGGCTGAATGGCCTAATCCTGCTCCTATGTTTATTTTATTTATTTATTTAGAGATACAGCACTGAAACAGGCCCTTCGGCCCACCGAGTCTGTGCCAACCAAGAACCACCCATTTATACTAACCCTACAGTAATCCCATATTCCCTACCACCTACCTACACTAGGGGCAATTTACAATGGCCAATTTACCTATCACCTGCAAGTCTTTGGCGGTGGGAGGAAACCGGAGCACCCGGCGAAAACCCACACAGTCACAGGGAGAACTTGCAAACTCAGCACAGGCAGTACCCAGAATTGAACCCGGGTCCCTGGAGCTGTGAGGCTGCGGTGCTAACCACTGCGCCACTGTGTTTCTATGTTCCTAAGGGCAGTTACCCTCATCTCAGCTACAAAATTCAGCTCTGTGTCCATATTTGGACCAAGGCTGTGATGAGGTCTGGAACTCCAACCAGGAGGTGGGGAAATAAAAGCAAAATACTGCAGATGCTGGAAATCTGAAATAAAAACAAGAAATGCTGGAAATACTCAGCAGGTCTGGTAGCATCTGTGGAGAGAGAAGCAGAGTTAACGTTTCAGGTCAGTGACCTTTCATCAGAGCTGGCAAAGGTTAGAAATGTAATAGGTTTTTAAGCAAATAAAGTGGGGGTGGGGTAAGAGATAACAAAAGGGGTGTTGATAGGACAATGTCACAGAGAATAAATGACAAGGTCAAGGAGCAAAGGCAAATGGTATGTTAATGGTGTGCTGCAAGACAAAGTGTTAGTGCAGAACAGGGTGTTAATTGACAGAAAAATGAACAGTCCCAAAGCACAAACATGAAAAAGTGGGCAAGCACAAGGTAAAAGAAAAAAAAATGATGAAACAAACTAAATTAAAATTAAAAAGTAACTGAAAATAAAAAGGAGGGCCCGTCATGCTCTGAAATTATTAAACTCAATGTTCAGCCGGCAAGCTGTAGCGTGCTTAATCGGTAAATGAAATGCTGTTCCTTGAGCTTGAGTGGGGTTACTAGCTTTCTGGTAGCAGGTTGATGTTTTGTTTGGTCTATGGTTAGAGTTGCCACCTTTTGGTGAACCTGGTCAGGGATTGTGCATAAGGGAGGCTGTGTTTTTATTGGCACATCCCAAACAGCCTCCGAAAGGTTATAGAACATGCTGACTGCACATTTAGTGCTGAATTCACACGAACACTTACAATTTAAAAAGATTATTTTTAGAACCTCCGTTCTCCAACCACACTTCACTGTCCTAGGGACAGTAACGTGTGTCAAACACTCAGGTAATCCCCATGTTTGCACTCTGCCATTGTGTGGTGTAAATGCAGACTGGTTTTCAGAGAGTTGTCAGAAACCCAGGCTTTAGGTACCTGGTTCTGATGAAATAAATGGCCAAACAGCTCACCTGTGAGGTCCTGTTCTCCAGGTCCCGAATGCGTTCTTTGACCAACCGAACAAGTAACGCAATATTATAGAATTCCGCCTCCTCCAGCACTCCTGGAAAAATACAGCAGGGATTAGAAAGTAGTCAGACAGGGCCTGCCTCCACCAGCAATAGGTTCACAAGCCCAGTGACCACTCAGCATCAGTTCAAGCACTGCCTCAAACAGAAAATTCTACCAACAAGGCAGTTTTTCCCAGCTCCATCCGCCAGACACTTTGACAACTGAATGGCATGCACAGCACAGAGATGTCCAAAGTACAGCCCTTTGGTCTCCTGAATTTTCTCAGCTCTGGATCTGATCCTTGAACCACAGGCAAGGGGTCAGCTCTACTTGGGCTTATATTTTGCATTCCCTGGCTTGTCCTGTTTGAAATTTGTGGGTCACAGACTGTTGTTGCCTCACTAATAGGGAAGCCTTAAACTAGAACACCAAGAGTGTCAGGAACTTGCAATCGATGCAAAGTCATGGGAATGTGGATTTAAACTTTAGAGCACAGGCTTTCCCCATTTTGCAATATTTTCCATTCATTTAAGTTAATGAACAAAGCATTGCAAGCTGGAGCAGGAAACCCCGGCCTATACCTGGTTCCACGCTACACATCTACCCAGCCACAAAGACAGTAAGATTGGATATTCTTGCATTTACTTCCCATTTTACTCTGCTCAGCCTGGTTGGGTACCTGCAATGCAGGCACAGACTCTTCATCTGAACTTCATAATTTAAAAAACTGCAGTAATGTGGGCTCAAAAAAAGGAAAGGTCTCGAAGGGAAGGTTCCTCCTTAATTTAAAGAATGCCAGTCACTCATTAAAGGTGACTGTTTTGAACAGCATGCTTTGAATTCTTAGTCATTACAGATACATTTATGGATCATGGAGGTTTTGAAGTAGCAAATTCAGCTTCAGCTCTTTATGTTGTTTAGGTGTAATCAATATCCAACCCTCACTCCGTGTCCATTACCCAACCTCATCATAGAATCATAGAATGCCTACAACACAGAAGGTGGCCATTTGGACTGTCGTGTCTGTGCTGGCTCTCTGCAAGATCAACTCACCTAGTCCTCGGCCTTTCCTCGTATCCCTCCAAATTGTTTCTCTTCAGATAATTATCCAATTCTTTTCTGAAGGCCCCAATTGATTGTGCCTCCACCACACTCTCAGGCAGTGCATTCAATATCCTAACCACTCGCTGCGTAAAGGAAGATTTTCCTCATATCACCTTTGGTTCCTTTGCCAATTACCTTAAAATGCTTTCCTTCGGCCAATGGGAACAGTTTCTCTCTATCTACTCTGACTAGACCCCTCATGATTTTGAACACCACTATCAAACCTCCTCTTACCCAAGGAGAACTTTTTCTCCTTCATCTTACTCTCTACCTCTTTAGTTATCCAGGGAGCTTTGGATTTGTTTACCCTACCTTTCCCCCTTGTGGCCAATACCCAACCTCACTCAATACTCACTACCCAACCTCAGTATCCAATACCCAACCTCGCTCAATACCCAAACTCACTCACCTCCCAGCTTTCTCATTCAACAGGGACAGGGCTCTAATCCAGGTACTTGGAAGACTTCACGTTTGCTTCAGGTTGCTGCAGCGATCCTGGCCTCTCCCCATGCATCGCATCTGATGCAAATGTAATTTCAGCTGCTCCAAATCATCTTCTGCAGCAGTCAAGGCAATGTGTCATCAGGCCCACTGACATCAGACACTTAGAAAACCTAAATCAAGCCCCACATGTCAATAGTAAAACTACTGCTTATAATGGAAGCTATTGACACCTCAACTGATGTGTATTGGATAAGGGTTTTCTACATGATTTTTCAATTTGGGCAGATATTTCAGCTAAATCTGTAACACACTAAGCCACAGCTGGCCATGGTGTTTTGAATGACACTTCTAGGGCACTTGCTTTTTCTATGTTACTTATGCAACAAAGTCTTGACCTCATCAACAAACCAAATACTTGCTAAGTATTTTGTGTGCGTATCAAGGCGAGGTTGTTAGTGCTGGGTGACGCAGCACTTTTCATTTCATGCACCCAGTGTCAGCATCATTGGAGCAGAAGCAGCTCATTGGTCTACTAAACCCATAAATTTTGTTCAGTGTGTCAGCCCTATGCTAATCATAATCTCGTGCCTTTTCTCTTAACACTGAACATAACCTTAAATGTCCAACACTCCTCCCTCTACCTACACCAGATTAGCAGGCCATTTGCTGATTGTAGGATGCTGGAATGTGCTGTTAAATGTTCCACCTCCAGTATTAACTGCGGCTCAGTGTTAGCACTCTAGCCTCTGTGTTAGAAGATTATAGGTTCAAGTCTCACTCTAGAGACTTGAACCATAATCCAGACTGACACTCCAGCATAGTACTGAGGGAGCACTACAACATCAGAGATGCTGTCTTTTGGATGTTAAACCAAGGCCCCATCTGTCCTGTCAGGTGGACGTAGAAGATTGAATCCTGACCAATATTTATCCCTCGATCAACATCACTAAAACAGATTATTTGGTCATTATCACATTGTTTCTGGGAGCTCGCTCGAGTCGCTCTGAACAGGCTCCAGAAGCTGGCCGAGCGCGTCTACCCTGAGGCACAGTGTGGCTTTCGTGCAGAGAGATCGACTATTGACATGCTGTTCTCCCTTCGTCAGATACAGGAGAAATGCCGTGAACAACAGATGCCCCTCTACATTGCTTTCATTGATCTCACCAAAGCCTTTGACCTCGTCAGCAGACGTGGTCTCTTCAGACTACTAGAAAAGATCGGATGTCCACCAAAGCTACTAAGTATCACCTCATTCCATGACAATATGAAAGGCACAATTCAACATGGTGGCTCCTCATCAGAGCCCTTTCCTATCCTGAGTGGTGTGAAACAGGGCTGTGTTCTCGCACCCACACTTTTTGGGATTTTCTTCTCCCTGCTGCTTTCACATGCGTTCAAATCCTCTGAAGAAGGAATTTTCCTCCACACAAGATCAGGGGGCAGGTTGTTCAACCTTGCCCGTCTAAGAGCGAAGTCCAAAGTACGGAAAGTCCTCATCAGAGAACTCCTCTTTGCTGACGATGCTGCTTTAACATCTCACACTGAAGAATGCCTGCAGAGTCTCATCGACAGGTTTGCGTCTGCCTGCAATGAATTTGGCCTAACCATCAGCCTCAAGAAAACGAACATCATGGGGCAGGATGTCAGAAATGCTCCATCCATCAATATTGGCGACCACGCTCTGGAAGTGGTTCAAGAGTTCACCTACCTAGGCTCAACTATCACCAGTAACCTGTCTCTAAATGCAGAAATCAACAAGCGCATGGGTAAGGCTTCCACTGCTATGTCCAGACTGGCCAAGAGAGTGTGGGAAAATGGCGCACTGACACGGAACACAAAAGTCCGAGTGTATCAGGCCTGTGTCCTCAGTACCTTGCTCTACGGCAGCGAGGCCTGGACAACGTATGCCAGCCAAGAGCGACGTCTCAATTCATTCCATCTTCGCTGCCTTCGGAGAATACTTGGCATCAGGTGGCAGGACTATATCTCCAACACAGAAGTCCTTGAAGCGGCCAACACCCCCAGCTTATACACACTACTGAGTCAGCGGCGCTTGAGATGGCTTGGCCATGTGAGCCGCATGGAAGATGGCAGGATCCCCAAAGACACATTGTACAGCGAGCTCGCCACTGGTATCAGACCCACCGGCCGTCCATGTCTCCGTTATAAAGACGTCTGCAAACGCGACATGAAATCGTGTGACATTGATCACAAGTCGTGGGAGTCAGTTGCCAGCATTCGCCAGAGCTGGCGGGCAGCCATAAAGACAGGGCTAAATTGTGGCGAGTCGAAGAGACTTAGTAGTTGGCAGGAAAAAAGACAGAGGCGCAAGGGGAGAGCCAACTGTGCAACAGCCCCAACAAACAAATTTCTCTGCAGCACCTGTGGAAGAGCCTGTCACTCCAGAATTGGCCTTTATAGCCACTCCAGGCGCTGCTTCACAAACCACTGACCACCTCCAGGCGCGTATCCATTGTGTCTCGAGATAAGGAGGCCCAAAAGAACATTGTTTCTGGGAGCTTGCTGTGCACAAACAAGCTGCCGCATTTCCCTACAACTGTCTGCACTTCTAAACTACTTTGTTGTTTGTAAAGCTCTTTGGGATGTCCCGAGGTTGTGAAAGGAGCTATATAAATGCAACTTCTTAGTCGCTAAACACTAATTTAGGACCTAAAAATTCAGCCTGGCTCAGAATCTAATTATAATAATTTAGTCACCTCAATGAGCTAGCCCACAATAGGCTAATGTTCCAATCTACGTCAGGGTCAACGGTCTAACAAAGTATCCACCTGAATGTTCTCACCAATGTCTGGGTTACTATGGTTCGGAGGGGCCGGGCTGTGCGCCAAAAACTGAAAGGAGCGAGCAGCCATGGTGAAACAGAAACTGGTCATGTGGGAGTAGCACTCCCTCTCCAGGGCAAGAACCTAGTCATCAAGTGCGAGGCACTCTCCGTGTTGCTGTACGTGGCGCAGGTTGGCTCATACCCCACCCCTGCGCAGTGGGCATCATCCGAGCCAAATTCCACTTTATCTGGAGATCGAAAATGGACCATGTCCGCAGGGACACTATATTCAAACTTCTAGATAAGGGGGGGGAAAAACGTACCCAATGTCACCCTCAACCTGATGGCCAGCTTTGTCTGCGGCTGCATCAAGCTATAGGTAGACCCCTTGTACGCAAACACCAAGTGTCACTACGTGCTGCAGTTCTATCTGCCCCCAGTGTTGCAAAGGATGGGTCTGGCCACGTTGCTGCGGAATGCTCCATTCAGTTGGACCGTGCCATACCACCTATCACTCGTGGAAAAGTCTATGCAGCAAGCACCTTTGATCACAAGTCCATCAGGTAGTGGTCTGCACGTAACATCCGCGAAGCCCTGCTGGAAAAACTGATGGTGCATCCTGTCGGATGGTTCCCTGAGCAGACTATCAAACTCATTTGGCAGAATGTCTCATCAACAGAACTTTCAAACAAGCACCAAGATGCAGCTTGACTGGTGGTAAGAAGGGCCCTCCCCGTGAGATCCTTCCTGCACACCTGGAGTCCCACCGCCTCCACATGCTGCCCACGAGGCAGCTGTGGTGGGGAAGAGACCGTCATGCACCTCCTCCTGGAATATGCCTTTGCAAAGCAGGTCTGGAAAGAGATGCAGTAGTTTGTGTCGAGGTTCATCCCAAGCAGCTCTGTAACACAGGAGTCTGCGCTCTACGGGCTGTTCTCAGGGACGCACACCGAGATAAACATCAACTGCTGATGGAGAACCATCAACTTGGTGAAAGACACACTTTGGTCTGCCCGTAACTTGCTGGTTTTCCATCGCAAAGAGTTGTCCACAACCGAGTGTTGCAGACTGGCACATTTCAAGGTCCAGGACTACGTGCTGAGGGACGCACTAAAGCTTGGGGCAGCCACAACAAAGGCTCAATGGGGAAAGGTCACTGTGTAAGGTCCCCCACCATAGTATACAGAGGGTCTCGAACCCATGTAAAACCCCTTGGGTGTATGCACCAGAGAATGTTTTTGATATGTAATGCCAACGTACATTGTATATAAAATGGAATGGCAGGAGTTGTGAAGCACCTCAAGTTCTGTATCAAAAGAAACTGAACTTTATTGCACTCTGAAATGTCCAATTTGAATTGTTTCGTAATGTATTTTTTAACAAATTTTATGAATAATGTATATTTTTGGGGAAAAAATGTCTGGGTGACTTTCCTTGCCCATGTCCAGTCTACCCCCTTGTTAATGTTTTACTGTCAGTTTCTGACAGTGTGTGGCAGGTTATATTTCAGCAGGTTTTTAGCTCTCACCCTCCTCTGCCAAGTCCTTGTTAATGATCAATTTGCCATGTCGCAGGTAGTTGAGGATCGGGCCAAAGTAACTCGGGTCTCTGTCTATAAGATAGGCACCAGTTTCATCCTGTAAAACACGGAGAGAAAATGGAACACAGAATTAACCACAATATGAAAGGACCTCACACGATCCAAAGCCGAGCTTTGAATGTGGTGCAGTGGGGAACGAGCGAACTGTGAAAAACACCAAGTGCAGAATTATAAGAACATAAGAAATAGAAGCAGGAGTAGACCCTCGAGCCTGCGCCACCATTCAATATGATCATGGCTGATCTTCTGCCTCAACTCCACTTTCCCACTCGCTCCCCATATCCTGAGATTCCCCGAGAGATCAAAAATCTGTCTATCTCAGTCTTGAATATACCCAACCGCTGAGCATCCACAAACCTCTGCGGTAGAGAACGCCAAAGATCCACAACCTCTACAGTGAAGAAATTTCTCCTCCTCAAAGTCCTAAATGATCGACCCCTTAACCTGAGGCTGTGGCTCCATGTTCTAGATACCCCAGCCAGAGGAAACAATCTCTATGTCTACCATACCAAGCCCCTTCAGAATCTTGAATGTTCCAATGTGATCACCTCTCATTCTTCTAAATTCCCGAGATTCTAAGCTCAATTTACTCAGCCTTTCATCCCGACAACCCTCTCATCCCAGGAACCAATCTAGTGAACCCTTGCTGTACCTTCTCCAATGCAAGTATATTGTTCCTTAAATATGGAGATCAAAACAACACACAGTACTCCAGGCATTGTCTCACCAAAGCCCTATACAATTGTAGTAACACTTCCTTATTCTTGTATTCGAAGCCCCTTGCAATAAAGGCCAACATGTCATTTGCCTTCCTAATTGCTGACTGTACCTGCCTGCTAACTTTCTGCGTTTCTTGTAAAGGTATACCCAAGTCCCTCTGAATATCAACATTTACAAGTTTCATGCCTTTTAAAGAATATTCTCTTTATGTGCAGATCCTGGAGGAAAGTTTGCAGACCAGGAAGATCTCTCTCTTTTGCGCAGGGCATTCATCGTCCCGCTGACCAAGATGGGCAATTTCTGCCTACTTAAGAACTGGTGCCTAGTCTCTCTCTCTCTCCATCCTCAGCAATGGACTACAAGATATTTTCCAGGACCATGTCTACTTGCCTTGGTACCAAAGTTCCATCTAAGCTGTGCAGCCACGCGGCTACCCAGCAACCCTGAAGTTCCTGTGTAAGGGAAATTAATGGGGCTGTCTCTGCACAGGCCTAGCATGGAGGTTGCCCTCTTGGCTTACGCTGAAGATATCCTCCTCAAGGTCACGGATCCCATTGACTTGCAGAGGATGCGCAAGCGTCAGCAGGTCTATTTCACCGTGATCAACAGGGAGGAATGTTCTGGTCTCCTGGTGGGTCGGTGGCGGCTCAACTCCCTGCCAGAGGAATTCGGGCCTTTTGCCTGGAGCACCACCCACCTTCTCTAACTGGGAGTTTGCTGAGGATGCCTGGCCAGTGAACTGACAAGAGCTGAAGGCCAAGGTCACCGCTCACCTAGGGCACTGGACAGGACTCCTCCGAGTGCTGTCCTACAGGGGTTGAGCAATGGTCATAATCCAACTGGTGACCACTGTGCTGTGGTACTGGATACTCACTTTGGTCCCTCCCCTGAGTTTGACCCCAAGGTAGCGAGGAAGCTCAATGACCTCTGGGACAAAAGGCAGCAGTGGGTCTCTGTTACAGCGCTGAGTCTCCCGCTTAGGGAGGATGTTCAGGCGTTGGTATGCTTTCACACCCAGGCTGCGACTTTCCACCTTCAGAAGCTGCAGAGATACCTGTACGTTGAAGATCTTCCCCGATGGTATGTATTTCTTCCACCTGCATGGCCTCAATTATGATATGCTTTATAAACATTTATAAACCTGGGGGGGGGGGGGGTCTCAGTGCATCCTTGCTTGAGCTGCCTGCCTTTTACTGGGAACTGATCAGGGTCTGGTACATAATTACCTCCAGTCACAGCTCTCCCCCATCAGGAGCAGCAGCTATCCTCAAGGAGTCCCTGCTAAGGAATCCAGACCCCTACAAATGTGGACTCAGGTGGCTGATGGAGAGCAGGCTTCGGTTGGCAAGGTAACCAAAGTCAGGGACGTACTGGATGGCGGAAGAGTGGGCTAGATGCTGCCAGAGGAACTGTGTCCTGGCGCAGCACCCAGTTCATGGCAAGGACATTCAGGTGCTAAAAGTGGCACTCTGCACCGACTCCAATTCAATCGTGTGGACTATTCCCATCCGAGCTGACCCTGCTCAGACAGAATTTCTCAACTTACCAGATCCCGAAAACTCCCTGGGGAGCTGGTGCCTCACAACTTGAGCCATCGCTCAGAAATCCCCTCCACACCATTCCATTCTGCGTGCAGGGGATTTCTGTACGGGCTGTGTCTGCACTCTCCACTTCCTCACCCATGTCGCAGCCTGTCATCTTGCCATCCGGAAGAGGCGGGGGTCCCCAGTGGAGGACTCTCTATGTGAATCTCCTTCCTTTTCCATGGGGGTTTTACTGTGAAGGGGCTTACACAGGGCAGTCGTAGACAACAAATATTTAAACAGATTCACAGACTCCCGTGCCACCTGCAATTTCTACCGCCTGGAGGAGTCCGTGTTTTATTTCTACATGGAGTGTGAGATCTGGCAGCCCCTTGTCCACTATTTTTGATCAGGAGGGATTACTGATCACCACAGAAACGGGAGGGATATTGATCACCAGGACAGGAAGAATGATTGATCATCACGGAAACGGGAGAGATAATGGATCACCATTGAAACGGGTGACCATCATTACCTTATCGGAGTCCAGGTCCGGGTCCTCCTGGCACAGGCGGCACAGGAAAGATTTGGGATCCCTGCACAGAGTTTGTTTGGTGCTGACAAAATACGTTCCACCCACATTCAGACGGACCCATTTGTTGGCGGGTTTCTCACCAGACCCGGGAGCGCTCGCGCCATTCCCGCTTGGAAGCCCCGAGTTTTGCAGCTCCGCCATCACACCGCCATTTCCGGAAATGCCGGGTTAACCTTATACATCAGATCTGCTTCCGGGGTTAGGGTGATGTATTTCCGCTTCCGCATCGCCATCTTGCCGTCCTTGGTGGATTTAGGAATCGCTTTGCAACTGCTGGCAGGGCACAGGTGAGAGGGTTTCCTGCGGGGTCTTAGCGATTTACAATCTATATTAATGATTTAGATTTAGAGACAGAGAGTAATGTATCTAAGTTTGCTGACGATACAAAGTTAGGTGGTAATGTAACCTGTGAGGAGGACGAATATAGACAGGTCAAGTAAGTGGTGAACAGGGTGTCAGATGGAGTGCAATGTGGGGAAGTGTAAGGTTATTCATTGGTAGTCAGAACAGAAAACCAGAATTTTTTTAAAAGGCCGGAAACTTGTAAATGCTGATGATCAGAGGGACTTTTATGAGGAACACAAAGTTAGAGGGGGTGACTGTGGGATGGGGAGGGGAGGGGGATGGGAAGAAAAAGGGAGAGGAGGGGGATGGGAAGAAAAAGAGAGGGGAGGGACAGGTGAGCATAACTGTCCTTGACATCAAGGCTGCATTTGGTCAAAATGTGGCTTCAAGGAGTCCTAGTAAAATTGAAGTCAGTGTGAATCAGGGGGAAAACTTCACTAGTTGGAGTTGTACTTAGTACAAAGGAAGATGTGATTATTGGAGGCTAATCATCTCAGTCCCAGGACATCACTGCTGGAGTTCCTCAGGACAGTGTCCGAAGCCCAACCATATTCAGCTGCTTCATCAATGACCTTTCCTCCATCCTAAGGTCCGAAGTGGGGATGTTCGCTGATAATTGCAGTGTTCAGTACCATTTGTGACTCCTCAGATACTGATGCAGTCGTGCCCATGTGTAGCAAGACCTGGACAACATTCAGGCTTGTGATGAATCGTGGCAAGTAACATTTGTACCACACAAGTGTCAGGCAATGACCATCTCCAACAAAAAATCCAACCACTCCCCCTTGAACACCCGAATAGGCAGATAGGCCCTTGGTTTAATGTCTCATCTGAAAGGTGGCACCTCTGGCAGTGCAGTACCCTCACTGCTGCGCTGGAATGTCAGCTTAGATTTTTTCATTCAAGTCCTGGAGTGAAATTTAAATTGGCACTCCATCCACAAACAATCAAGCGGGCTGCTTTGTCGTGGATGATGTTGAGCTTCTTGAGTGTTGTTGGAGCTGCACCCATCCAGGCAAGTGGAGAGTATTCCATCACACTCCTGACTTGTGCCTCGTAGTTGGTGGACAGGCTTTGGGGAGTCAGGTGGTGAGTTACTTGCAGCAGGATTCCTAGCCTCTGACCTGCTCTTGTAGCCATAGTATTTATAAGGCTATTCCAGTTCAGTTTCAGGTCAATGGTAGCCCCTAGAATGTTGATAGTGGGGGATTCAGCGATAGTAATGCCATTGAATGTCATGGGGAGATGGTTAGATTCTCTCTTGTTGGAGATGGTCATTGCCTGGCACCTGTGTGGCACAAATGTTCCTTGCCACTTATCAGCCCAAGCCTGGATATTGTCTAGGTCTTGCTGCATTTCTGCACGGACTGCTTCAGTATCTGAGGAGTTGTGAACGGTGCTGAACATTGTGCAATCATCAGCGAACATCCCCACTTCTGACCTTATGATTGAAGGAAGGTCATTGATGAAGCAGCTGAAGATGGTTGGGCCTAGGACACTACCCTGAGGAACTCCTGCAGTGATGCCCTGGAGCTGAGATGATTGACCTCCAACAACCACAACCATCTTCCTTTGTGCTAGGTACGACTCCAACCAGCGGAGAGTTTTGCCCCTGATTCCCATTGACTCCAGTTTTGCTAGGGTCAAGGACAGAATCTATTTGGTTACAGCTAAGACACAATAGAGGTACCATTACATTGTTGGGTGTATTGTATAGGTCACCAACTAGTGGGAAAGATATAGAGGAACAGATTTGCAAGGAAATTACAGATAGGTGTAAGGATTATAGAGTGGTTATAATGGGGGACTTTAATTCTCCTAATATAGACTGGGATAGTAATAATGTAAAGGGGCAAGAGATTCTATAGAGTTTATTCAGAATTTTCTGCATCAGTATGTTTCCAGTCCAATGAGGAAGGAGGCATTTTTGGATCTGGTTCTGGTGAATCCAGTGGGTCAAGTGAATCAGGTGTCATGAGGGAAACATTTAGGGGACAGTGACCACAGCATCATAATTTTAATTTAGCCATGGAAAAGGAGAAGGTGCAATCCAGACTAAAAATAATTAATTGTTAAATGCCAACTTCAATGAGGTGAGTGTGGATCTGGCCCAAGTAAATTGGAATCAAAGATTGGCAGGCAAAACTGCACAATGGACTGCCTTTAAATCGATGATATTTTGGGGGAAAGGTAGGGCAAAAGAAATAGTTTCCTGGATGATGAAAGAGAGAGTAAGATTAAGCAGAAAAAGGATGCATATGACCAATGTCAGGTGGATAAATAGAATTGAGAACCAGGGTGAATATAGAAGATTCAGAGCGGAGGCGAAAAAACAAATGAGAGAAGCAATGCGCTTGAACTGGTGTACATGGATTTCCAAAAGGCATTTGATAAAGTGGCATCATAGCAGGCTTGCAGCAAAGTCAAAACCTATGGAATAAAAAGGACAGTAGCAGCAGGGATATAAAATTGGCTGAGTGCCAGGAAGCAGAGTAATGAGGAATGAATGTTTTATTAGACCAGAGGAAGGCATATAGTGGGGTTCCCCAAGGGTTGAGTGTTAGGACCACTGTTTTTCCTGATATATATTAATGACTTGGACTTGGGTGTACAGAGCATAATTTAAAAATTTGCAAATTACACAAAATGTGAAAGTATTGTGAGCTGTGAGGAGAATCGTAATAAACTTCAAGAGGATGTACTCAGGCTGGTGGATTGGGAAGACAAGTGGCAGGTGAAATTTAATGCAGAGAAGCGTGAAGTGATTCATTTTGGTAAGAAGAAAGAGGAAAGACAATATAAATTGAAGGATACAATTTTAAAGGGGGTGTGATAGCAGAGGGACCTGTGAGTATATGTGTACAAATCATTGAAGGTTGCAGGGCAGGTAGAGGCAGTGGTTAATAAAGCATATAAGACCCTGGGCTTTATAAGTAGGGGCATAGAGTACAAAAACAAGAAAGTTATGATAAACCTGTATAAAACACTGACTTGGCCTCAACTGGAATATTGTATCCAGTTCTGGGCACCATACTTAAAGTAGGGTATTAAGGCATTAGAGAGGGTACAGGAAAATTCATGAGAACAGTTCTAAGGATGAGGAACTTCATTTAGTTGGATAGGTTGGAGAAGCTGGGGTTGTTCTGCTGGGAGAAGAGAAGATTAAGAGGAGATTTGATAGAGGTGTTCAAAATCATGAGGGGTCTGGACAGAGTAAGTAGAGAAATTGTTCCCATTGACAGAAGGATTGTGAATAAAAGGATACTGATTTAAGGTGATTTGCAAAAGAAGCAACAGCGACCTGAGGAAAACACTTCTTACACAGCAAGTGGTTAGGGCCTGGAATGCATTGCCTGAAAGTGTGGTGGAGGCAGATTCAATCATGGCTTTTAAAAGAGAATTGAACAATTATCTGAAGAGAAAAAATTGGCAGGGATGTAGGAAACAGGCGGTGGAGTGGGACTAGGTGAGTAGTTCTTGCAGAGAGTTGGCACAGACACGATGGGCCGAATGGCTGCCTTCTGTGCTGTAACTATTCTATGACATTCAAGAGCATTACTATTGCTGAATTCCCCATCAACAACCTGGGGTTTACCATTGGCCAGAAGCTTAACTGGAGCAGCCATTAAAATACAAGAGCAAGTCAGAGGCTGGGAATTTTGTGTTGAGTAACTCACTCGATGACTCCCCAAAATCTGTCCACCAACAACAAGGCACAGGTCAGGAGTATAATGAATATCTCCATTTGCCTGGTTCAGTGCAGCTCCAATAACACTCAAGACGTTCGACACCATACAAGACAAAGCAGCCCCTTGATTGGCACCAATCCACCACCTTAAACATTCACTCCCTTCACCACTGACACACAGTGGCAGCAGTGTGTACCATCTACAAGACGCATTGCAGTAACTCGCCAAGCCTCCTTCGACAGCACCTTCAAAACCCACAACCTCTTCCACCTAGAAGGACAAGGGTAACAGACGCATGGGAACACCAACACCTGCAAGTTCGTCTCCAAGCCTCACACCATCCTGACTTGGAACTATATCGCTGTTCCTTCACTCGCTGGGTCAAAATCCAAGAACTCTCTCCCTAACAGCACTGTGGGTGTACCTACACCCCAAGGACTGGAGCGGTTCAAGAAGGCCACCACCTTCCCAACAAATGGGCAATAAATGCTGGCCTTACCAGCAATGCTCACATCCTATGAAAGAATAGAAAAAAAGCAAGGAGATGGGGTGGCTGGGTGGGGAATGAGGTTTGTTCAATGGGTGATCTTTATATTCACCTAAAAGTATTGCTGGTATAGAGGAAGCCCTGGATCACCATCAAAGGACTTAAATATGTATGAAAGATTAAATTTAAACCCGTATTCGGGAGAATGTCTTTACTCCAACAGTGAGATATTTGGAATAACCTGCAGGATAGGGGAGTAGAGGCAGTGCCATGATACTGGAGGGATGGGCTCTGATTGGACAATTCAGAGAATCGTACAGCACAGAAAGAGACCATTAGCCCATCGAGCCATGCTAGAGGGTAGGCTGTGATTTGAGAACGACTACAAATTTTAAGATGAACACAGGTGCCTGTATTTTGATGCGTTTGTGAGCTGCATTACTGTTACTGGTCTCATTAACAGTTCCCAATATTGCTGGCTCTGATGTGGCAATTAGAGAGACGAGAAGTGCAATTTCACTGATAAGTACATGGGGAAGGCAGAGAAAATGAGCAATCAATGCTCCAAACATTGTCACCTTGAAAGGAAGCCATAAGCTATACTATTAGCACAGCAGTGCTTGTGCTTGGATGTACCATTGTGGCTCTGATTTTCCTGGTCTCAGTCTCTCAGATATTCTGTTTTTCTAGACGGCGAAGATGTCAAGTCGACGAATTGCCATGAAAGCTGTCGACTGGTTGGCGTTTGGCGAGCGGGTCCCACCCAACCAGAGAGCTATGTTTAATGCACTGAAAACCCGAAGTGATGCTCTATCCAGCAGGTCAGTGTCCCCCATCTCAGTACTGGTTACCAAGTACATTCCCAGTACAGAAATGTGGTCTGATGTAAATCAATAGCAGGCGAGTGTCCTCAGTCTGAAATGCCGACAAAGATCCCTTAGTACTTCCCCCACCACCCCCCCCCCCCCCCCCCCCCCACCAAATATTGTTTGTGCTCATTGGCATCAATGTTGAGGATGGAACATTTTCCATTTCAGGCACCCAGCGTCAGCATCAATCACTGCCAGGACAGGTGCAGCATAGGTTAGATACATAGAATATGCAGCACAGAAACAGGCCATTCGGCCCAGCCATTCCATGCTAGTGTTAATGCTCACCTGAGCTGCCTCTTATCCTTCCTCATTTTACAGCACAACCCCCTATTCCTTTCTCACTCATCTGCTTATCTAGCTTCCCCTTAAATATATCTATAGTATTTACCTCAACTACTCTCTATGGATGTGAGTTCCACCTTCTCATCATGCACTGGTAAAGAAGTTTCTTATGAATTCCCTACTTAATTATATTGATGGCCCTAGTTTTGCTGGAAACACTAAATAAAGCTCCATCTACACTGCCCCATCATACTCGCCTGGGGCAGGTACAGCACAGGTTAGATACAGAATAAATCTGCTATGCAATCCCATCAAATCCTTGCAGGGTATGTATTGCAGTGGATGATGTGACATGAGAAAGCGCTTTACTGTTTTTGAACCGCTGCTGAATCTGAGCTAAATGCTGACACTGTGCTTAAAATGTAAAGTGTACCATTCCCAGCCCTAATATCACCAATGTAAGAACAGAAAAAACTCAACACCTAGTATGTTTGGCAGCATCTGTGGGGAGAGAAATAGAGTTAACGTTTCAGGCTGATATTGCCTCCTCTTGAGCACAAAATTCAAGCAAAAAAGCAATAAATTTCCTCCTCGTGAGCATGGCTCTTTAAAGGTGGGGTAAAGAGGGGTATCTGTTTGGGGGTCCCTGCTTGGTGGTCACAGCCTGCTGTTTGTTTTCCCACAGGTTGACGTCACTTGCAGAGAAACCTCCAGCCATTGACTGGGGCTATTACCAGAAAGTGATTATGAAGGCTGGTATGGTGGATGAGTTTGAAAAGAAGGTGATGGAGTAGTTCTGTGTCTGTTTGGACAGCTGGAGGCTCTTTAAACCTGAATATCTTGAATGCTTTTAAAAGGGATAGCTGCTTGAAAAGAACAATATTAGAAGGTATGGGGTGTGAAGAGAGTGGGATCAGATTAGGTGGGGTATGGAGAGTAAGTAGGATTTGACTAGTATATACAATGGGATGGAAAGTGAGCAGGAGGGTAGGATTAGACGAGGTGTGATATTGAAGGGTATGGGGAGTGAGAGAAAGAGTGGGTTTAGACAGGGTGGCATATTAAAAGGGTCTGGGGAGTTAGCAAGAGATTGGGATTAGACTTGATGGCTCGTGTAGAGAAAAATACCAGCCCAATAGCTGGTTTCTGGGCTGGAATATTTTCTACTCTGGTATTTGTTGTGGTGAGCCCTGTTTCTCCATCGCTTAAGGAAGAAAAAAAATCAAACCAACTGAATGGTGATGAATCACCTCTTCAGATGGATTCTTTCATCATTTTGGGGCGGTGCAGTGGTTAGCACCGCAGCCTCACAGCTCCAGGGACCCGGGTTCGATTCTGGTACTGCCTGTGCGGAGTTTGCAAGTTCTCCCTGTGACCGCGTGGGTTTTCGCTGGGTGCTCCGGTTTCCTCCCACAGCCAAAAGACTTGCAGGTGATGGGTAAATTGGCTGTTGTAAATTGCCCCTAGTTTAGGTAGGCGGTAGGGAATATGGGATTACTGTAGGGTTAGTATAAATGGGTGGTTGTTGGTCGGCACAGACTCGGTGAGCCGAAGGGCCTGTTTCAGTGCTGTATCTCTAAATAAATAAATAAAAATAAAATCTCCCAGTGATTTGCAAAGTGTGATTTTTACCTTTTATTGGAGGAGTGCATTTGCACAGGTTCAGTTCTGTGGGTGCCAGGCACTTGTGCCTCCCAATTGGTTGGCTATTCGAACACACTGAGCATCACAGCCCAGGACAATCCTGTTCTTGGCTGATGTCCCCAAATATTTGCATGCCAGCTGGAGTCTCTGTATGGTGACCAGCAATGGAGCTCCAGCTAGGTTTTCTGCTGTCTAACCTAGGGAGCCAAGGCATTCCAACACTGAGACCAGTTAACTCGGCACAGGTGGGAATTGAAACTGGCGTCTTGAGGTGTGAATGATGTGTTTATGCACTGCACCATCAAACAGTTTTGATGAAATGGGGCCTTAACCTGTTCCCAAGGTATTTGCTGCAGAGAACCAGCCATAGCCTACTCGTACCTTACAGATATATGAAAATAATGTTTTGGTCCATCATGACTGCCCCACACACATACCTAGAGTATCTTGACGAGATCCTTCCTACACCCTGACCTGCACCCTCCCCACCAGCTGTGCAATCTCCTGGAAGAGGCAAAAAAAAAACAAGGGCCAAAAAGTGATGGAAAAACCTGGAAATTCCTCTCTGACCCCCTCAGGCAAACAAAACCCAAACAGGGCATCACACTGACTGTCCATACGTTAACCACTAATCCACTCGCCTTCTATATGATGCAATCTCGTCCCCAGTCAGGAACTTGCCCAGCTCCCTCTTGAAGGCTTGGAGCAAGTCAGCACCAACCACACCAGCCAACATTCCAGTGGTTTATTGCTGTATTTAGATGCATTTATGGAGAAGCTAGACAAACACCTGAGAGAAATGAATAGAAGGATCTGTTGATGGAGTTAGATGATGAAAGATGGTAGGAGCTTTGTGTGGAGTATAAACAGCAGCATAGACTTGTTGGGCTGAATGGCCTGCTTCTGTGATCTAGGGTCTATGTAACATTCCTACTCTTGTGTAGTTTAAGTGCATGTCCACTGAATTTCAATACAGCTGAGAGGTAGGGCAAGGAAGTGGGACACCAGCTATCTTCCCCCAATACACTTCTAGATATCTGTATCATATTTCTCAGTGCAGCAGTATGTAATTGTAATACAAGTCGTCTGTTTAATAAGACGGGGATGGGTTGCAGGAAGAGTTGTGACTGATGTTTTCATTTTATATTTTCTCTTGTCCAAACAGTATAATGCTTTGAAGATTCCGGAACCCATTGACACACAGATCGAGAAGATTAATGCTCAGGAACAAGAGGCTGTGAGTTACGAGCCTTTTTTATTGTATTGGGGACGGATCTATCGTGTCGTACAGTCAAATCAACTCCTGTAATACACTGGGTCTACATTCAATTAACAGTTACTTTTTATTCAACAGAACAAGAGTGCTCAGTCCTATGCCCAGGCTTCTAAGGAGCGCATTTCCAAATGTGAGAAGGAGGTAATGCAACTGCGTGTCTACCTGTGTGTCTCGCGGGCGCTGGCCCTAGCAGGGGCATGGGTCCCAGGGGCATGGGTTCCAGGGACACAGGTTGTTCTGATATATTAGGGGTGTAGCCATTGTTCAGTGAGTGCCAGCAAGCTGCTGAAGTGTGGGGGGGATTTATTGCAGCATTTGACCATGTCCTCATTTGCTAGTTACATGTGTATTTCCCAGCAGGGTCACTGGATGACACCAGCCCTGGTTGTTTTTATCTCCTTTACCAAGACCTGGGTCACCAACGCAAATTTTTACCTTCTGAGACCTGCGAAGCCAGCACAGCCTGTGAATTGAACCGTGGCCCTTCTGGTCTTTCGGGCACCATTACATGTTGGCTTTACCACTGACACCCTGGAGAACTTAACCAGGTTTGATTGGATTAGCGTGTAACCATCACAGCTAAACCCAATCCTGATTGTGTCCCCGCCCAACCTTTATGCTGCTGGGAAAAGTACAAAGTAGACACAACCAGAATCCTCTGAGGTCAGGACTAGTGAGCATATTGGAGGGCGAAGTCTACAAGGAGGTTTTATGTGGGTGAGGGAGGGTGTGGGTGTCGATTCCCAGAGGGAAGACATACCATTTGGTTATCAGTGTGCTGTTGTACATTTTCTCATTCATTCTGCTCACTTGCTGTTTTCCAGCTGGCGAAATTCAAAAGCATGGTTCCATTTGACCAGATGACCTTGGAGGATCTGAACGATGCTTTCCCTGAAACCAAACTGGACACGGTGAAGTATCCCTTCTGGCCGCACAAGCCCATCAGTGAGCTGTAACCATCGCCTGCTGCAGCCTGTGCTCTCTACAAAGTATCTTTATCTCTTGTAAAATAAAGCTATGTTCAGTGTTGAGTGAGTGCTGCCATCTGTGATCTCCTTCTAATGGTGTGTTACCAGGTGCTATGCAACCAGCAACTTGTCCACTCAACCTAAATGAAGCAAATATTACACGGGGGGGGCAGGTGTCTCTCCCATCACTGTTTATTTTCCCTTCTCATCCTCTCTTGAAGATGCTGACCCAGGTTAGAGTACAGATCCACAGGAGCTGGATGTTCCCCATTATCTCATCTAGTGGCCATTAGAGTCTAGAGGGTGTTAACAAGCTGTTCAGGGATGGGGGTATCACAGCTGATCACCTGATGCCCACTCTCCTGATATCACTCTGTAGAAGTTGGTTTCCCTCCTCTTCTGTCTGTTACCAATTGACATCAACAGTTTCCTTCTCCAATTTCAGCTAGAATAGTGTGCTGGCTTCATGTTTTCTATTCTGCTTGTATCTTGTACTCTGGGAGGTCTGAGTTTTGTTACTCCGTCTCTTTAACACCGGGATTCAGCCAACATCACTTTAAAAAAAAAAGAATCGCATTATCTGGTTGTTATTTCGTTGCTGTTTGTGGGAGCATGTGCACAAATTTGCTGCCAGGTTTCCTACATTACAACAGTGATGGCACTTCAAAAAGTACTTATTTGGCTGTAAAGCACTTGGAACATCCTGAGGTGATGAAAGGAATTATATAAATAAAGTCTTTCTCTGCTTATGCATAAAAAGCCCAATTACTGGAAAAGAGGAGATACAGTGCAATACTTGTATGACTGCCTAATTCAAGATTGCACACCCATGTTGATGTCAGTGGGACCAACCCTTCTAATATGACTTTTAGAATGTGTCTCCACCCTGCCAAGGGCTGGTATGTGTGTGTTTTAATCTCTCTGTGTGATCTGGGATCCTCTTTCGACTTTGAGTTAATATTTGTTGCAGTAGAGGAGTTGTTCAGTTCAGTCACGGATGTAAAAAAAAAACCTTCAGCTCCAACTGCCAAACCTGTAAGTGTCCAGAAGTTTTTATTTGCAGTTGGCCATTTTTGTTTTGTAAGTTTTTCTCTCCTGCTTCTCAGCCAAGTGGTCAGTCTTTCTCTGTTAGACAGTGGATGCTGACAGGCTATTTGACCAAGGGGGCCTTAACAGGCAGATCTGACATTGCACTATTCCGGTGATCAGGAGTGAAATTCCTGGCTGATTTTTTTTCTACACCTCCCTGGTTTAGGGATCAGTTGTAAACATCTCTATCACTACCCTAACTCAAACCAGCCCACTCTGCAGAAGCTGCAGATTGAACTTGGGATCTTACGGTTTGTCTTGCTGTTGTTCAGTTACTTGAGGCACTAGGGGACAGCTTTATATGAGCATTTCAAAAGATTTGACCCTGTAATAACTGGTTTAATTAAATAAGGTTGTTCCCCCTTTACCCAGACAGTCTCAGCTAGAATGAAATGCAAAATGGTGCTCCAAATCTAAATCATTCCCCAGCATCCTTGCTGCAAAATTGTAGCAAGTGTTCGGTTAGCTCCCACTTCACCAAACCGGCTTGTGCTAGGAAGGAACCAAAAAAGTTGAGAAAATTTGCCCACTCAATAAAGAGCAAATTGTGGTGTCCCAGTAATATATTTATTTATTTAGAGATACAGCACTGAAACAGGCCCTTCGGCCCACCGAGTCTGTGCTGACCAACAACCACCCATTTATACTAACCCTACAGTAATCCCATATTCCCTACCACCTACCTACACTAGGGTCAATTTACAATGGCCAATTTACCTATCACAGGGAGAACTTGCAAACTCCGCACAGGCAGTACCCAGAATCGAACCCGGGTCCCTGGAGCTGTGAGGCTGCGGTGCTAACCACTGTGCAGCCCCAAAATAATGAAAGAATCCATCTGAAGAGGTGATTCATCACCATTCAGTTGGTTTGATTTTTTTTTCTTCCTTAAGCGATGGAGAAACAGGGCTCACCGCAACAAATACCAGAGTAGAAAATATTCCAGCCCAGAAACCAGCTATTGGGCTGGTATTTTTCTCTACACGAGCCATCAAGTCTAATCCCAATCTCTTGCTAACTCCCCAGACCCTTTTAATATGCCACCCTGTCTAAACCCACTCTTTCTCTCACTCCCCATACCCTTCAATATCACACCTCGTCTAATCCTACCCTCCTGCTCACTTTCCATCCCATTGTATATACTAGTCAAATCCTACTTACTCTCCATACCCTTTCATATCCCACCTAATCTGATCCCACTCTCTTCACACCCCATACCTTCTAATATTGTTCTTTTCAAGCAGCTATCCCTTTTAATTCCCTTTTAAAAGAATTCAAGATATTCAGGTTTAAAGAGCCTCCAGGTGTCCAAACAGACGCAGAACTACTCCCATCACCTTCTTTTCAAACTCATCCACCATACCAGCCTTCATAATCACTTTCTGGTAATAGCCCCAGTCAATGGCTGGAGGTTTCTCTGCAAGTGATGTCAACCTTTGGGAAAACAAACAGCAGGCTAGTAATTCAGTGATTGAGGTCAAATCCCAGCAGAGCAATTTTAGAATTGGAATTCAGATTGAAATATCTGGAAAATAAAAAGATGGTGTCAGTTGAATTGATCATGAAGCTGTTGGATTGTCATAAAGACCCAACTTGTTTACTGATGTGCTTTAGGGAGGGAAATCTGTTCTGTGACTCCAATGTCCTAACCAATGTGATTGACTCTTAATTGCCTTCTGAAACTGCCTAGAAAACCAATCAGTTGTATCATGCGCCATGCCACTTTCTCAGGGCAGCTGGGACTGGGCAATAAATGTGACAATGCCAGCAGTGCCAACATTCTGAGAATGAATAAAATGGCATTAATGTCTTGGAGAACAGAAGCATATGCTTTAAATAGTTTCCTATTCTGTCCTACCCCAGCTGTTTAAAATGAACTGTCAAATTTTTGAGGCCCTGGATCATCCTAAAGAGGGAGCTGCTCCAAACCTTGAAGCTCCTGGGTAGGTGTGTCATAGGACCTTGTGAGGAGTTTAGAGGCCACACTTCAGTCTCTTCTGGTTCTTGGCCCATGGTGTCAAATTGGCAATATTACTCAGAAAAGCCACAGGATGGTTGTTGTAGGGTCGGGAATAATGTTCCACTGCTGTATTTGGGGTAGAGCAGAAGTGGGATGTTCTGTGGTTGGAACTAACACACCTTGGTGAGACGGTGAAGGGGGAACTTTAACTCATGCTATACCTGACCTGGGAGTGTTTGATGGGACAGTGTACATGGAGCTTCACTCAATATGTAACCAGTGTCTTGCCTGTCCTGGGAGTGCTTGGGACAAAAATGCTAGAGGTGCCATGAGGAAAGATTTCTTTTTCACGGTGAGTTATGATGATCTGGAATGTACTGTCTGAGGGTAGTGGAAGCAGATTCAATAGTAACTTTCAAAAGAGAATTGGTAAATACTTAAAAGGGAGAAAATTGTAGAGCGATGGCGAAAGAGCTGGTGACTGGGACTAACTCAAAGAGCGGACACAGGCATGATGGGTGGAATGGCTTCCTGTACTGTATCATTCTATATAATTAATAGCAATTATAAATAAGAAAATTAATGTGTCAGTAATATAACAAATATAATAAATAGAAATAAACCCCAGCTGGGCCCAGTTGAGTGCATGCTGAGCCTAGGAACTCACAGGGAGCTTTACCCTAACCTGTGCTGTACCTGCCCTAGGAGTGTTTGATGAGGACGCTGAATACATGGATTGGGAAGTGTTCAGTAATAGATAAGTACAAAATGTAAAAACAGCTGAGTTTTTTTAAACTCTTGATGCTTCTTCTGGGAGGAATAAGGTTTGTGATGACCCCTTAAGCCTCTTATTCAATTGATCCATCCTCAACCAAGGGTTGAGGAAAATGTGAGCAGTTATTGCCCTGTTGTGGTGTGGGGTAAGGGTATTGCTTGTTAATGAGCCGAGCTGGTCAGTGTCCCTTTAAGAAGCTGGATCAGCGGGTGAGTGTCCCTTTAAAAGGGGCGGGGCAGCATCATTCCCGCTGTCGATCCGTTTCCAGATGCTTCTCTCCATCAGTCTGGCGGGGAGATGGCGATCAACAGGCCGGGGGAGCTCGTCAGCGACAGGTACCAGGGCCCGGCCCGGGCTGGGAAGGAGGCCAGGCTAGGCCTAGGATGCAGGCATTCAACTGCCGCAGGCTGGGGTTGTTTTTTAATTTGTTAATTATGTCTTTTATATTACATGTTTTTCAATTATATTGCTGATTATATTTATGAATTATAATATCGAATGATACAATACAGCGGAGGCCATTCTGCCCATCATGCCTCTGCTAGCTCTTTGAAAGAGTCCAATTAATCCCACTCCCCAGCTTTTTCTTCATTGCCCTGTAATTTGCTCTCTCCAAGTATTCAATTCTCTTTTGAAAGTTATTATTGAATTTGCTTCCACTGCCCTTTCAGGCAGCACATCATAACTCGCTGTGTTGGGAAAAAAAAAACTTTTTCCTCATGGCGCTTCTGGCTTTTTTGTCAATTACCTTAAGTCTGTGTCTTTTTCCTGCCAGTGGAAACTGTAACCAAGGAAAAACCATCAAAACCCTTCATTATTGAATGTCAACTGTGGTTCAGTTGGTATCACTCAGACCTGTAAGTCAGAATGTTGTGGTTCAAGTCCCACTCTAGAGATTTGAGCAGATAATCTAATCTAATGCTCCAGTGCATTATTGAGGAGTATCCTCTTTCAGATGAGGCGTTAAGGCCGAGCCCCCTCAGGTGGTTGTAAACAATTGCATGGTACTGGTTTGAGGGAGGGTAGAGGAGTTCTCTTGGGTGTCCAGGCTGATATTTATCTTTCAATCTGTAGTGATGTTGATTATTTTGTCATCACATTGATGTTTGTGGGAGCTTGCTGGATGCAAATTGACTGCTGCGTTTCCTACATTACCACATTGACAACACTTCAAAAAGTACTTCATTGGCTATAAAGCGCTTTCAGTCATAGTCATGGAGAGTAATTTATGGCATAGAAGGAGGCTATTTGACTCAGCTAATCCATCTGGCTGTCTGTGGAGCAATCCAGTCAGTTCCACTCCCCCGCTTGATTTCCCCATAGCCCTGCAGTTTATTCCCTTCAAGGGCCCATCCAGTTTCCTTTTGAAATAGTTGATTGTCTCCACTTACACTGCCTTCGTAGGCACGTCATTACCACTCACTGCAGAAAAGAAAGTTCTTCCTCACGTTCCCCCTGCATCTCTTGCCCAAAACCCTTAATCTGTCTCCTAGTCCTTGTGCCATCAGTTAATTTATCTAAGTCTGTCTTATACACCTCTATCAAATCTTCCCTCAATCTCCTTTGCTCCAGGGAGAAAAATCCCAGCTTTTCCAACCTAACCTTGCAGTTAAAATCCCTCATCCCTGGAACCATTCTAGTAAATCTCCTCTTCACCCTCTCAAGGACTCTCACATCCTTCCTAAAGTGTGGTGACCAAAACTCCAGTTGGGGGCTAACCAGAGCTTGGTAAAGGTTCAGCATAACTTCCCTGCTTTTGTACTCTATGAAGCCCAAATTCCCAAATGCTTTGCTAACCACTCTCTCAATATGTCCTGCCACCTTCAAAGATTGATGTCCATGCACCCCCAGGTCCCTCTGTTCCTGCACACTTTACAACTGTGCCATGAAGTCTATATTGCCTCTCCCTATTCCTTTCTGCCAAAATACATCACCTCACTTGTCTGTATTAAATTCCATCTGCCACTTGTCTGCCCATTCTGCTAGCCTATCAATGTCCTGTTGCAGGCAGTTCATATCATCCTCACCGTTTGCCACCATATCATTGGCAAATTTTGAAATTCTACTCTTTATTCCAAGATCCATGTTATTTATATATAGCAAAAAAAAGCAGTGGTCCCAGCACTGACCCTTGGAGAACACTACTGTCTACCATCCTCCAGTTGAAAAAAAACCATTTACCACAACTCACTGTTTTCTGTCTTTAAGCCCATTTTTAAAATCCAATTGGACACTGACCCTTCTATTCCATGAGCCCCAATTTTGTTAACCAGCCTGTTATGTGGTAGTTTATCAAAAGCTTTCTTAAAATCCATATAGACAACATTTACTGCATTTCCTTCATCAACGTTCTCTGTTACTTCATCAAAAATTCAATTAGATTAGTCAAGCATGATCCATGCTGGTTCTCCTTAATTAACTCAAACCTCTCCAAGTGCCTGTTGACCCACCCCCCCGATTATTGTTTCCAAAACCTTACCTACCACTGATGTTAAAGTAACTGGCCTGTAACTTTGGGATGCCCTGAGGAAAAAAAAAGAAAGACTTGCATTTATATGGCACTTTTTACAATCACCAACCATCTCAAAGTGCTTTACAATCAATGAAGTACTTTTTGAAGTTAAGTCACTGTTGTAGGAAAGGTTGTGAAAGGTGTTATAGAAATGCAAGTCTTTCTTTTTGAACACCTCAAGTAAATCTTAACTTGCTGTGTTCTAAGGAGAACAGTCCCAGCTTCTGCAACTGGAGTCCCTCATCCCTGGTACCATTCTAGTAAATCTGTTCTATGCCTTCTCCAAGGCCTTGATGACCCTCTTCCTACAGTGTAGTGCCCAGAATTGAACACAGTACTCCAGCTGAGGCCTAAGCAGTGTTTTCCGAAGGTTTAGTATAACTTTCTTGCTTTTGTACCCTATGCCTTTATATTTATAAAGCTAATTATCCCATATGCCAATTAACAGCCTTCTCAACTTATTTTGCCACCTTTTAAAGATTTGTGTATGTACACCCCAGGTGTCTGTTCCTGCAGCCGCTTTCAAGTTATACCATTTAGTTTATATTGCCTCTCTTGACATTTTGGTACAAAGGATATCACTTTACACTTCTCTGCATTAAAATCCATCGGCCATTTGTTTGCCAATTTCACCAGTCCATGTCCTGAAGACTGTTACTATCTTCATTGACACCAAGTCACAGAGTTGTTACAGCACAGGAGGAGGCCATTCGGCCTGTCGTGTCGGCACTGGCTCTCCAAAAGAGCAATTTACGTAGCGCTACTTGCTGGCCTTTTCCCTGTCGCCCTGCACATTCTTCCTTTTCGGATAACGATCCAATTACCCTTTGAATGCCTCAATTGAACATGCCTCCACCAGACTCTCAGGCAGTGCATTCCAGATCCTAACCACTTGCTGCGTGAAAAGGTTTTTCCTTTATGTTGTTATTGCTGCTTTTGCTAATTACCTTAAATCTGTGCCCTCTTGTTCTCAATCCCTCCACCAATGGGAACAGTTTTTCCCTATTTACCCTATCTAGACCCCTCCATGATTTTGAATACGTCTATCAAATCTCCTCTCAACCTTCTCCAAAGAAAACGGCCCCAACTTTTCCAATCTATCCGTGTGACTGAAGTTCCTGATCCCTGGAACCATTCACGTGAACTTTTTTCTGCGCACTCTCCAATACCTTCACATCTTTTCTAAAGGTGGATCCCAGAACTGGACGCAGTACTCCAGTTGAGGCCAAACCTATGTTTTATATAAGTTTAACATAACTTCCTTGCTTTTGTACTTTATGCCCCTATTAATGAAGCCTAGGCTGCTGTATGCTCTATTAACTGCTCTCTCAACCTGTCCTGCCACCTTCAATAATTTATACACATATACTGCCATATACAACCAGATCCCTCTGCTTCTGCACTCCCTTTAGAATTGCACCCTTTATTTTATATTACTGAATACCCAATATACATCGCAAAGAGCAGTAGCCTAACTAGCCCCTGGGGGACACCACTGTATACTTCCCTCTAGTTTGAATAATAACTGTTCGCCAATACTCTATGCTTGCTGTCCCTTAATAAATTTTGTATGCACGTTGCCACTGTCCCTTTAATCCCATAAACTTTAATTTTGTTAACAAGCTTATTATGTGGCAGTCTGTCAAAAGCCTTTTGAAAGTCCATTTTCACATCAACCGCACTACACCTATCAACCCTCTGTTACCTCATCAAAGAACTCGACCACATTAGTCAAACACAATTTGCCTTTAACACATCTGTGCTGACTTTCATTTATTAGTCCATACTTTCCCAAATGCTGATGAATTTTGACCTGTATTATTGTCTGTAAAAGTTTCCTCAACACTGACATTAGGCTGACTGGCCTATAGTAGTGGGTTTATCCTCTCCCCTCTTCGAACAGGGGTGTAACATTTGCAGTCCTCTGGCACCACCCCCATATCCAAGGAGAATTGGAGGATTCTGGCCAGAGCAGCCACAATTTCCACTGTTACTTCCCTCAGCAACCTAGGATGTATCCCATCCAGACCAGGTGACTTTTTCACTTTGAGTACTTCCAATCTTTTAAGGAGTTCGGCCTGGATTTCATGTTGGTAATGATAACGATGTTAACAGTGCTCACCATCAATGTTCCCTCTGAGATGCGCGTGTGTGCAGCCGTGCAGCAGTCTGGAATGTGCCATGCCTTGTAATAAACAAGCTGCTCACAAAAGGGAACACGAGCAGTGGGCCGCAACATTGCAAGTACCTGGGGGAAAAAATGAAATAAATTATAGCTGTGATTGGAGGAGCAGCAGAAGGTGAGGGAGATGTCCAGAAGTGAGAAGGACTGGAGGCAAGGAGCCAGACAAGGCCTCGGAGGCCCTGGAGAGACTGAGCTTCAGAAGGTAAGAATGCTCCAGATTCATTGGCCAAGGGTTGTGGGAGTTGGAAAAATTCCCTGGTAGCTGGTGGGGGAGGGGAGGGGAGGGGCTGAACAAGATGGGGCCCACAGAGCATCTGGTTGGCAGCCTTGGATTCGAGCGAGACTTGGTGCGCTCCCCATTCAGAAGCTGTCAATGCTCCAGGACTCAGCCTGGAGCCAAATGACCCGGAAAGCCCCATAGCGACTAAAGGTCACAAACCCAATGGGCACGGCCAGATTAACACACAGTCTGGGATGAAGTTGATCGATGGATTTAGTCTCAATGAGAACGGAATGCTTTTTCAATGGGCAGGTTTATGATGCAGATTGGGTTATTGATCATATATTGGTCTATTAACATATAACTTTATCATTGACTGAGCCACATATACCAGCCTGGAACCTACCTAGGTTAATGGATAATGGATGAGAGCCCAGATTATATAAGTTTTATTTCACTGCTCGGCAAGATGAATGGATCTTTAAGGTTGCTTGATCTAATCTCAAACTTTCAAGCTGTGTGCCTCCTCCTGCTCACTTTGCTTCTTATCTACTCCCTGAAATGGCAAGCTTTTATGTCAGGAAAGGGGAACGAACAGTCGGGTGTGGGATTCATGAGAAGAGGTAGAATGGAACATGTGTGAGGAGAAAGGTGGATTGACAAGTGAGAGCATTACAATGTGATCTGTTAAAGGAGAGGTGGATTGGAACCAACGAGATGTGGAGGTGGAATGGGACCTTTTTGAAGAGCATGTTTGTGAAGGAATACAGCTATAATAAGGGGTTGCATGGTTTAAAAAGTTATTTTCCTATGAATTAGGGATTAAAAAATTAAAAGCAGAGCTACATCTGCCTGGAAGGGTGGAAGGAGCCCATACCAAGACATGTTCAAGGATGCCAACATCCTGTGGCATATTAACTTTATCTCCTCACACAAAGGCAGTTTCTGAAAAACAGGAACTTGCTTCTGAAAAGCAAAACATACTTTAGTAAAGTACTGATAGTACAAATCTTCTAAATAATCATTGAAATTTACCACAACCTAACAATGGATAATGTTATTTTCTACGGATGCAGTTAACTTACCTGTTAGCTGAATCCGGGAAACGGAGTTAGAATCTTAAACACTGTTGTGTAGTTAGTAAGCACATCATTAAGTGCAACCTTCACTATTCTGTTAGCTTTAGGGATATTGACCAACATCTGTGCTTACAGCTTCCTGCTGGCTCGGCCTTTTCCTTAGAAATTAAATAGTGTGGATTTCAACTAGAAATTGACAGCTATGTAGCCTTATTTGGGACATAGAAGGAGACAAACTTACTTGCAAGAGAGGTAACACCCCCATACGTTTAAAAAAAAAAACTAGCTATGCAGCTTAGAAACAGTATAAGTATTGGAACCACACAGTGGATCTTTAGAATCATTGGATTCATTCCAGCCTTTCTCATCGTAAAGGTACAAGCTATCTGGTGCGGCAATGATAGTTCCCCTTATTTGGGTTCAAGCTATCTCGTTAAACTCTGTAGCTATCTACTCGGGGATTTAAGGTAGATGCTGCTTTCAATTTTGATGGATATCTTAAATATTTTACTGTAACATTATTTAGGCTTAAAACTTGGATTCTCTACTAGGAATAAGATTATACTTTCTTTTCCTAGAACTATTAATGTTGCGATTGTTTTACTCATCAAAATGTGAATTGGTTTGTCATGCAGGCCCCCACCTGCTAAGTATGAGGCATTTTAATCTCGCCACATGGAAATTAAATTTCAAACTGTTGTTGAAATGTAGAAAGGACTTGCATATTAATAGACAGGGTTTGGAAGGACAAAGCAGCCATTCCCTGACACATTCAACCCACAATGGACTTTTGATCACCAGGTGTTGAAGGTTGGGGTGCTCGCATTCCAGGTTGACTGCTAAGATGCCGAATACACAAACGGACATGGTCAAACCAGCTAGTCACATGACGAACCTGCTGGGCAAAGTGAGTTTTTTGAATCTGTACAAACAGTTTGGGCAGAAAGCAGAATGCTCCTGGACTGTGAAGATCTCTCCTGTCTGCCTGCTCCCATCTCTTTCTGACGAGCCTCTGAATCCACTGAAGACACATGAACCCCAAGAGAGAAAAGTCTCCTGCAGCAAA
This sequence comes from Heterodontus francisci, assembly GCF_036365525.1. Lineage (NCBI taxonomy): Eukaryota > Metazoa > Chordata > Chondrichthyes > Heterodontiformes > Heterodontidae > Heterodontus > Heterodontus francisci. The sequence continues at coordinate 15,121,993 of NC_090396.1, forward strand.
CAAGGTTTAAGAAGCATACTGGGCCCCAACGAAAAGCAAGATCTACCTACAATCGAGGACTGTACAGTGAACTCGAAGAACTATAACAAAAACTCTGCAGGTATTGCCTCAAACTTTTTCACTTTATTTTTCTTCTCTTTTCTGTCTCTATTTGCATGTATCTATCGCGTATGCATGCTACCATGGGCGCGTCATGTATCCGTAGGTGTCAACCGAATTAGAGTTTAATAAATTTCAACTTTTCTTCTTTAAACGTAAGCAAGCCTGTTTGTGCTGGTTTCTTTGCCTTATAATTGGAAAGCGGTGAACAAGGTTTCACCAAGGGGGAGCTAAAAAAAACACTGTTTAAAATTAAACTCTGTTACAGTAAGACCAGGTGAAGGCTGAAGGAGAACTCTAGACTTCTTTCTCACCTGATCGTAACAGGTTCTTTAATAAACTTCTATATAATTTTGAAAATATATTGTCTCGTATATAGTCTTCTGTATCTCAGCTTGAGAACCCAACACTGCAAACTCTTTAGTGGGCAGGTACGTTATTGAGGTGAGATGCCCGGACCCTTATAATACCCTGGTTGTTTTAATCTGGCTAAAACTTGTTTAAAAAGGCTATCTGGAGGATGGTAATATCTTCGGCTGGTTCCTTTCCTTTGGGAGAGTTAGATCAGTTCTTCAGATCCATTCAAGTGTCCGTGAGATCTGTCTTTCGCAACCTTAAGTGAGACTGATCATCTGGGGAGTAAGCCTGATTTGGAATGGTCCCAAAATGGGGCTGGAATTATAATCAGGAGAATGGGACTAGTGGGAGGAGAGCAATATTCCCTCTAACAAGCGTGCATGTTCGCACATTGAAATAAAGAGGCTGCTGACAACATTGTGAAAGTTCAGAATGTAACCATTCATGGACAAAAATATGCTCAGAGGCTTTTGTATCCCGCCCAATACAAAGGAAATGTAGAGGGAGCAATGCTTACCGTTTATTATGAAGTAAATTGGGCAGCCACTTTTGGCATTCGCACATACACATTTAAAGGTGGAAGTTGGAAGTTGCTGTAAGAGATGCCACATTTCTGCACAGAGTGCACTGTAGCAGTCCTTGCTGATAGACTTCATTAAAAGACGTGCAACAGTGTGAATTTGGGGTACTACCCACTAGTTCCCCATTAAAGGTACCATTAAAAAGTTGGGGCTGTTGCATTCAGGGGTGAGTGAATTTTTAACAGCAAACCAAACAACCTCTCTGGCCCTGAATATAATTTTACAAGTGTGGAGTCTCAGTGCCTCAGAATTTAATTAGTGTTGGAGATTTTTGAAAAAAATTGTATTTTTAATGTATATAATAAAAACAAGAAATGCTGGAGATACTCAGCAGGTCTGGCAGCATCTGTGGAGAGAGAGAAGCAGAGTTAATGTTTCAAGTCTGACCTTTCATCAGAACTGGCAAAAGTTAGAAAAGAATTAGGTTTTAAGCAAGTGAAGGGGTGGGGGAGAGAATAAATGCTCTGCATGCCGCTGGCACTCTGGTGTGCCTGTGCAGACCCCTTTTTCTTCATTCATGGAATATGGATGTCACTGGCAAGACCAACATTTATTGTCCAACCTAATTATTCTTGAAAAGGTGGTGGTGAGCTGCCTCCTTGAACAGCTGCAGTCCATGTGTTGTAGATGCACCCACAAGGCTATTAGGGAGGAGTTTCAGGATTTTGACACTGATAATGAAGGAACAGCCATATAATTCCAAGTCAGGATGGTGTGTGGCTTGAACGGGAGCTTGCAGGCAGTGAGTATTCCATTACATTCATGACTTGTGCCTTGTAGATGGTATAGGTTTTGGGGAAACAGGAAGTGAGTTACTCGCCACAGAATTCCCAGCTTCTGACCTGCTCTGGTAGCCACGGTATTTAGGTGGCTGGTCAATTCCTGCAGTGATGACCTGGTGTTGAGATGATTGGCTTCCAACAACCACAACCATCTTCCTTTGCGCTAGGTATGACTCCAACCAGTGGAGAGTTTTCGAGCTGATTCCCACTGACTTCAGTTTTGCCAAGGCTCCTTGATGCCACATTCGGTCATATGCTGCATTGATGGCCTGGATGTCGGAAGTGTATCCCACATCTCGGACCCCAGTTTTAAGCCTAAAAAATGGGCATTATACAGCCCCATTTCTCCACCTCTGATTGATTCTTGAGATGTGAAGGGGTTGGGTGAAATACTAGGATCTACTTGTCTTAGATAATATATAACATAGAATTATTATAGCATAGAAACTGCCATTTGGCCCAACCTGTTCATGCCGATGTTTATGCTGTTCTCCACCTTCTTTCATCCTACTTCACCTTTATTTAACTTTTTAGCTCTTACGTTTATGTGGCTTCCTTTTAAATGTGTTTATGCTATTTGCCTCAACTCCACTTGGTACCAAGTTGCACATTTTCAACCATTGTTTGAGTAAAAACAATTCTCCCGAATTCCTTTATTGGATTTATTAGTGACTACCTTTATAGTTATGGCTTCCAGTTGTGGACTTGTCACCAATTTCTCTATATTAAATTTAAAAACAGTTTTGTTGTTGGGTTGCAGACCCTCCGATTGAGTTTCCCTTGTGGGCCAGAGGGTCTTTTAAACATTGTGGAATTTATATTCACAGCCTGGAGCTTGGTTTCTGGTACTTGAACAGGTCTCAGCCCACAGCCTACCTTGATGTTCACCTGGTTTAGTTAAACCCTAAAGGAAAATCTCGAGTTTTATATCTACCCAAGATCAATACAGCAATGCTTTGCAATATGATTAATGGCTAATGCTGGGTCAATTGAAATTTTCAAGGTGGCTAGATTTTTGTTAGGTAATGATATTAAGAGATATGGAACAAAGGGGTGACTGGAATTGAGATATAGATCAGGCCATAATCTAACTGGTGGCACAGACTAGAGGGGCTGATTGGCCTATTGCTATTCCGAGGAGAAGTGCTATCTAATGCTGAAACCAAGGCACCCACTACAGAGTTTTTAAATATTTATATATGTTTTCTGTGCCCTTCTGTGTCTTCAAACTGTCTACTGCATTAACAGTGTTTACCTGAAACAATTGTCCAGTATAGACTCGACTGGAAGACTGGTTCATGCTGATAAGTTGCAACATCTTAGAAATAGCTTGGCCCCAAACCCCAAACAGCTGAATGCTGGACTACGTAGTTTTTAAATGGGCTGACAAATTCTAAATCGTAAACAAAGTTTAAAAAAAAAAAATGTTCTTGGGATGTGAGTGTTGCTGGCATTTATTGCCCATCCTTAATTGCCCTGGAGCAGATGGTGGAGAGCCACCTTGAACCCCTGCAGTCCATTGGTGTAGGTATACCCACAGTGCTGTTGGGAAGGGAGTTCCTGGTTTTTGACCCAGTGACAGTGAAGCAAGGCTTTTGACAAGGTCCTACATGGCAGACTGGTTTAAAAAAAATTCCAGGGAAATGCAGCAGGATGGATACAAGAGTGGCAGGAAACAAAGGGTAATTGTTGACTGGTGTTTTTGCAACTGGAGGGCTGTTTCCAGTAGTGTTTTGCAGGGTCCCCTGCTTTTTTGTGGTGTACATATTAACGATTTAGATGTGAATGTAGGGGGAATGATCAAGTTTGCAGCCAACACAAAGATTGGCCGTGTGGTGGATAGCTGCGGGAAGATATTGATGGTCTGGTCAGAAGGACAGAAAAGTGGCAAATGGAATTCAACCTGAGAAATGAGAGGTGATGCATTTAGGGAGGTCAAACAAGGCAAAGGAATACACGATTAATGGGAAGATACTGAGAGGTGTAGAGGAAGTGAGGGACCTTGGAGTGAATGCCCACAGATCCCTGAAGATAGCAGGACAGGTTGATAAGGTGGTTAAGAAGGCATATGGAATCCTTTCCTTTATTAGCTGAGGTATAGAATATAAGAACAGGGAGGTTATGCTCAAACTGTATAACTCATTGGTTAGGCCACAACTTGAGTACTGTGTGCAGTTCTGGTCACCTCATTACGGAATGGATGTAATTGCACTAGAGAGGGTACAGAGGAGATTTACGAGGATGTTGCCAGGACTGGAGAAAAATGCAGCAATGAGGAAAGATTGGATAGGTTGGGGTTGTTCTCCTTGGAACAGAGAAGGCTGAGGGGAGATCTGATTGAAATGTACAAAATGTTGAGGGGCCTGGATAGAGTGGAGGCGAAGGGTCTATTTACCTTCGCAGAGAGGTCAGTGACTCGGGGGTATAGATTTAAAGTGATTGGTAGAAAAATTAGAGGGGAGATGAGGAAAAGTTTTTTTCACCCAGAGGCTGCCTGAAAGGGTAGTTGAGGCAGAAACACTCAACTCATCCAAAAGGAGTCTGGATGTGCATCTCAAGTGCCGCAATCTGCAGGGCTATGGACCATGCTGTAAGGTGGGATTGGAATGGGTGGATCGTTTTTCGGCTGATACAGACACAATGGGCCAAGTGGCCTTTTTCTGTGCCTTAAATTTTGTATGTTTTTATGAAGGATTGGCAATATACTTCTAAGTCAGGATGATGTGTGATGAGAGGGGAACTTGCAGGAGGTAGCATTCCCATGCATCTGCTGCCCTTGTTCTTCTAGGTGGTAGAGGTCACAGGTTTGGAAGATGCTGTCAAAGGAGCCTTGGCAAGTTGAATCATATAAGTGGTATGCACTGCTGCCACTGTGCATTGGTAGTTAAGGGAGTGAATGTTGAAGGTGGTGGATGGGGTGCCAGTCAAGCTGGCTGCTTTATCCTTGATGGTGTCAAGCTTCTTGAGTGAAGCTGCACTCATCTAGGCAAGTGGAGCATATTCCATCACACTTCTGACTTGTGTCTTGTAGATGGTGGGTTTGGGAAGTCAGATGAGATGCTCGCTGCAGAATACCCAGCCTCTGACCTATTTTAGCCACAGTATTTATGTAGCTGGTCCAGTTCAGTTTCTGGTCAATGTATTTTAAATATTTTAAGTAGAATGTCTGTTTCCCTGCACTCGCCCCTCCCCCAACCAGATATGTGCCTTGTGATCTGCAACCGTTGATAGTTATTTAAGGGGTAGACTTCTTCAATCTTCATTAGCAGAAAATGCATCGAAAGTTGAAACAAAATTCCTTCAATAGTCTGTAAAGGGCAGCACTGAGCCCTGCACATCAGTAGGTTCCAGGCTCAATTCCCAGTGTGTACTGGTCTTAGGGTGCTATAATAGTCCTCAGAGCTGCTGGGCTGAAATGGGGCATTGGCTAATTCAGCTAGTGCTCTTGCTTCTGTTCCTGCATAGAATTAAAGAAAAGAAAAATAACTTGTATTTCTATAACTTTTACAACCTGAGGATGTCCCAAAGTGACTTTACAGCCAAAGAAATAGTTTTGAAGTGTTACTGTTGGAATGTAGGAAATGCAGCAGCTAATTTGCACACAGCAAACTCCTACAAACAGAACTGAGATATGATCAAATAATCTATTTCAATGATGTTGGTTGAGGGGTAAATATTGGCCAGGACACCAGGGAGAATTCCCCCTCTTCTCTTCTTTGAAACAGTGTCCACTAAGAAACCAGACCGGGTCTTGGTTTATCATTTCATCTGCAAGACAGCACCTCCTGATGGTGCACTATTCCCTGAGTACAGAACTGAAGTGCCAGCCTAGATTATGTGCTTAAGTCTCTGGAATGGGGCTTGAACTCACAACCTTCAGACTCTGAGGCAGGGGTACTACCACTGAGCCAACACAGGCCAGCCTAATATAGAATTTACAACATAAAAACAGACTATTGGGCAAGAAGGAGCTGGAGCGGAGCCGGGCTAGCAACCACTGCTGCTGTCTGTAGGATCAGAGCCTGTGTTCAGAAAGAAAAATCATGGTGTGACATCACAGAGAAGCAGGTAGTTGGTTGGTGAGTATTTCCTTTTTATCTTATCTAAAATAGGGAATAAACTGGTGCATCCTTTTTTTTTTAAAAGAAAGCTTTATTACTAGCAAGTTGTATTAAGGTTTATCAGCATTAATAAATCTTATTAATAGTAGTAAGGTGTATTAGTATTGGTTAAAATTTATTAGCAGTAGCAAGGTTATTAACTAATAGACAGATGAATGACAGGGCTGCTCCAACTTCTAGAGTGCACATCCTGTGTTATGTGAGAACTCCAGGAGGTATTCTTCAACCGGTATTCAGTTCTCAATACTGTGGAAAGTGATGGCTCATCTGGGGAGTGCAGCCAGAGCCAAGTCCATGGCACTGCAGCTGGCTCAGCTGCACAGTGGGGTGCACAAGAAATACTGGAAGAGCAATAGTGATAGGAGATTCGATAGGGGAACAGACAGACATTTCCAGTCGTAAATCCAGGATGGTATGTTGCCTCCTTGGTGCCAGGGTCAAAGATTTCACTGACTGCAGAGTACTCTGAGTGGAAAAGGTGAACAGCCAACAGTCGTGGTCCACGTTGGTACCAACGACTTAGGTAGGAAGAGAGGTGTGGTCCTGCAGAAAGAGTTTAGTGAGTTAGGTAAGAAATTGGCAAGCAGGACCTCAAAAGTAATTTCTCAATTACTCCCAGTACCACACGCAAATGAGTATAGAAATAGGAGGATAGTGCAGATGAATGCGTAGCTGGAGAGATGGTGCAGGAGGGAGGGCTTTAGATTCCTGGGACACTGGGACCAATTCTGGAGAAGGTGGGACCTGTACAGGCCGTACAAGTTGCACCTGAACAGAGCTGAGACAAATTTCCTTGTGATAGTTTAAATCCTCCCAAATAGCACTATCTTGGCATGGGTGTGGGAACCAGGAGAAAATATCAGAGAAATATGAAGGGGCAGAGAATACGGGGAGAGATAGATGGCACTAGATTTGGGAATAGTAACTTATTAGGTGGGGTCAGAGTAAGGGAGAAATTAATAGCATCTAAATCTGGGTTAATGCGAATGCATGGAATGTGATAAGATTGGTGAGTTACAGGCGCAGATTGACCTGTGGAAATATAGTGTTCTGGTTCTAACTGAGACCTGGCTTAAAGATGGACTGAACTGGGTGTTCAATATCCCTGGATACAAGTTGTTGAGGAACGATAGAAAAGGAAAGCAAGGTGAAGGGGGAGGTGGCGGTATTGATTAAGGAGCGCATTACCGAGCTGGAGAGAGGATATCCCTGAGAGGTCAAGAACAGAATCTATTTAGCTAGAGCTGAGGAATAAAGAAGGTGCAATTAGCCCCCAACTAATGGAAAGGATGAAGAGGAACAAATTTGCAAGGAAATTACAGAGAGATGCAAGAATTATAGAGTAGTTATAATGGGAGACTTTAATTATCCAAATATAGACTGGAATAATAGTAGTGTAAAGGGCAGAGAGGGGCAAGAGTTCCTAGAGTGTGTTCAAGAAAATTTTCTACAGCAGTATGTTTCCAGTCCAGCCACATGGGAGGCACTGCTGGACCTGGTTCTTGGCAAAGAGGTGGGCTGAACGGATCACATATCAGTAGGAGAACATTTAGGGGACAGCGATCATTGTATCATGAGGTTTAGGTTGGTTATGGAAAAGGACAAAGAACAATCTAAAGTAAGAATAATTAACTGGGGGGAAGCCAGCTTCAATGGGGTAAGAATGGATCTGGGCTGAATAAATTGGAATCAAAGGTTGGCAGGAAAAACAGTAGCTGAACAATGGGCTACCTTCAAAGGCGAGATAGTTCGGGCACAGTGAAAGTGTATTCCCTTGAAGGGGAAAGGTAGGGCAAATAAATCCAGAGCTCCCTGGATGACAAAAGAGATGGAGATGAAGAAGGAGGAAAAGTGTGCTTATGACAGATGTCAGGTAGATAATACAATGGAAAACCAGGCTGAATATAGATGGTTCAGAGGAGAAGTGAGAAAGCATATAAGAGAAGCAAAGAGTCAGTATGAAAAGAGACTGATAGCTAAAATAAAAGGGAATTCCAAAGTCGTCTTTCAGCATAATAGTAAAAGGGTGGTAGAAGATGGAGTAGGGTCGATTAGGGACCAAAAGGGGGATTTATGCATGGAGGCAGGAGGAATAGCTGAAGTATTAAATGAATACTTTGTACCTGTCTTTACCAAGGAAGAAGATGTTACCCCGGCTACAGTGAAAAAAGAGATTATTAATACCTCATCAATTTTAAATATTTCTAATGTATTAGATAGGCTGTCTGTACTTGATAAAGCACCAGAACTGGATGAGATGCATCCAAGGAAACTAAGGGAAGTGAGAGTGGAAATTGCAGAGGCACTGGCCATAATTTTCCAGTCTTCCTTAGACTCGGGTGATGCCAGAGGACTGGAGAATTACAAATGTTACACCCTTGTTCCCAAAAGGGTGTAAAGATAAGCTCAGCAACTACAGGCTAGTCTGTTTAACTTCAGTGGTGGAGAAACTTCTAGAAACAATAACTCCGGAGCAAATTAATAGTCACATGGACAAATGTGAGTTCATTAAGGAAAGCCAGCACGGATTTAAGGGAAAATCATGTTTAACTCACTTGCTGGAGTTTTTTGAAAAGGGAGGAGAGAGGGTTAATGAGGGCAATGTTGTTAACGTGGTGTACGTGAAGTTCCACAAGACATTTGATAAAGTGCCGCACAACAGACTTGAGCTCACTTATAGCTCATGAAATAAAAGGGACAGTAGCAACATGGATTTGAAATTGGCCGAGTGACAGGAAGCAGAGGGTTGGATTTTACATACTGGAAACGACCACGGAAAACCCAGCCCTGTTGACCCTGCAAAGTCCTCCTTACGAACATCTGGAGGCTTATGCCAAAGTTGGAAGAGCTGTCCCACAGACTAGTCAAGCAACAGCCTGACAGTCATACTCACGGAATCATACCTGACAGAAAATGTCCCAGACACTGCCATCACTATCCCTGGGTATGTCCTGTCCCACTGGCAGGACAGACCCAGTAGAGGTGGTGGTACAGTGGTATGTAGTCAGGAGGGAGGTGCCCTGGGAGTCTTCAACATCAACTAGGGACCCCATGAAGTCTCATGGCATCAGGTCAAATCCATGTTGAACAGCACTGGGAGGAAGCACAGAGGGTGGCAAGGGCACAGAACGTACTCTGGGTGGGGGACTTCAATGTCCATCACCAAGAGTGGCTCGGTAGCACCACTACTGACTGAGCTGGCCGAGTCCTTAGGGACATAGCTGTTAGACTGGGTCTGTGGCAGGTGGCGAGGGAACCAACAAGAGGGAAAAATATATTTGACCTCGTCCTCACCAGTCTGCCTGCCACAGATGCAGCAGTCCAAAATAGTATTGGTAGGAGTGACCACTGCACAGTCCTTGTGGAGACGAAGTCCCATCTTCACATTGAGGATACCCTCCATCGTGTTGTGTGGCACTACCACTGTGCTAAATGAGGTGGATTTCGAACAGATCTAGCAATACAAAACTGGGCATCCATGAGGCCATCAGCAGCAGCAAAATTGTACTCGACCACAATCTGTAACCTCATGGCCCGGCATATCTCCCACTCTACCATTACCATCAAGCCGGGGGACCAACACTGGTTCAATGAAGAGTGCAGGAGGGCATGCCAGGAGCAGCACCAGGCATACCTCAAAATGAGGTGTCAACCTGGTGAAGCTACAGCCCAAGACTACATGCGTGCCAAATAGCGTAAGCAGCATGCAATAGACAGAGCTAAGCGATCCCACAACTAACTGATCAGTCCTGCCACATCCAGTCGTGAATGGTGGTGGACAATTAAACAACTAACTGGAGGAGGTGGCTCCACAAATATCCCCATCCTCAATGATGGGGGAGCCCAGCACATCAGTGCAAAAGATAAGGCTGAAGCCTTCGCAACAATCTTCAGCCAGAAGTGCCGAGTGGATGATCCATCTCAGCCTCCTCCTGAAGTCCCCAGCTTTACAGGTGTCAGTCTTCAGCAAATTTGATTCACTGCACGTGATATCAAGAAACAACTGAAGGCACTGGATACTGCAAAGGCTACGGGCCCTGACAACATTCCAGCAATAGTACTGAAGACCTGTGCTCCAGAACTGGCCGCGCCCCGAGCCAAGCTGTTCCAGTACAGCTACAACACTGGCATCTACCCGGCAATGTGGAAAATTGCCCAGGTATGTCCTGTACACACAAAAGCAGGACAAGTCCAACCCGGCCAGTTACCGCCCCATCAGCCTACTCTCAATCATCAGCAAAGTGATGGAAGGTGTCATTGACAGTGCCATCCATCGGCACTTGATTATCAATAACCTGCTCAGTGACGCTCAGTTTGGGTTCCGCCAAGGCCACTCAGCTCCTGACCTTATTACAGCCTTGGTTCAAACATGGACAAAAGAGCTGAACTCGAGGTGAGGTGAGAGTGACTGCTCTTGAAATCAAGGCAGAATTTGACCGAGTATAACATCAAGGAACCCGAGCAAAACTGAAGTCAATGGGAATCGGGTGGGGGGGAACTGTTCGCTGGTTGGAGTCATACCTATCGAAAAAGATGGTTGTTGGAGGACAGTCATCTCACTTCCAGACATCATTGCAGGAGTTCCTCAGGGTAGTGTCCTAGGCACAACCATCTTCAGCTGCTTCATTAATGAGCTTCCTTCAATCATAAGGTCAGAAGTGGGAATGTTCGCTGATGGTTACACAATGTTCAGCACCATTTGCGACGACTCATAGTGAAGCAGTCCGTGTAGAAATGCAGCAAGACCTGGACAATATCCAGCTTGGGCTGATAAGTGGCAAGTAGCATTCACACCACGCAAGTGCCAGGTAATGACCATCTGCATCTCCATTATCTCCCCATGACATTCAAATAGCATTATGATCACTGAACCCCCCCTGGAGGGGGATTCCTGGAGGTTACCATTGACCAGAAATTGAACTGGAGTAGCCATATAAATACCGTGGCTACAAGATCAGGTCAAAGGCTAGGAATCCTGTGGCAAGTAACTCACCACCTGACTCCCCAGTGCTTGTCCACCATCCACAAGGCACAAGTCAGGAGTATGATAGAATACTCTCCACTTGCCTGGATGGGTGCAGCTCCAACAACGCTCAAGAAGCTCGACACCATCCAGGACAAAGCAGCCCACTGGATTGGCACCCCATCCACAAACATGCTTTCCCTCCACCGCCGACGCACAGTGGCAGAAGTGTGTACCATCTATAAGATGCACTGCAGCAACACACCAAGGCTCCTTTAGACAGCACCTTCCAAACCTGTGACTTCTACCACCTATAAGGGCAGCAGATGAATTGGAACACCACCACCTGCAAGTTCCCCTCCAAGCCACACACCATCCTTACTTGGAACTCTATCGTTGGATCAAAATCCTGGAACTCCCTAACAGCACTGTGGGTGTATATACTCCACAAGGACTGCAGCGGTTTAAGAAGGCAGCTCACCCCCACCTTCTCAAGGGCAATTAGGGATGGGCAATAAATGCTGGCCTAGCCAGAGATGCCCACATCCCATGAATTAATAAAACAAAAATACAGTAGCCTAGGCTTTATGAATAGGGGCATAGAGTACAAGAGCAAGAAGGTTATATTGAATTTGTACAAGACACTAGTTTGGCTTCAACTGGAGTATTGCATCCAGTCTGAGCACCACATTTAAGGAAAGATATAGAGGCATTGGAGAGAGTACAAAAAGGTTTCATGAGTATGGTTCCAGGGATGAGGAACTTCAGTTCTGAAGATAGTCCCAACCTCTCCAATCTATTTTTACATTGGAGAAGGGAAGGCTGAGAAGAGATTTGATAGCAGTGGTCAAAATCATGAGTCTGGACAGAGTGGATAGAGAAAAACTGTTCCCACTCATGAAAGGATGGAGAACAAGAGGGCACAGATTTAGAGTGATTGGCAAAAGAAGCAAAAGCGATATGAGAACTTCTTCACATGGCGAGTGGTTAGGATCTGGAAAGCACTGCCTTAGTGTGGTGGAGGTTGGTTCAATTGGCATTCAAAAAGGAATTAAACTGTTATCTGAAAAGGAACAATGTGCAGGTTATGGAGAGAAGTCGGAATGATATTAGGTGAATCGCTCATTTGGAGAGCCAGTGCAGACACGATGGGCTGAATGGCCTCCTTCTACGCTATAACAATTCTGTGAACCAGTCAGTGCTGTCGTTTATTCTCCACGTGAGCAGTAATCCTAACTCCATCATCCCATCATGTTGTCATATCCCTTTACCCTTCCTTTCCTTCAACCGCCTCTGTGTAACCTATTCTTGAATATTGACATGGTCTCTACTTCAGTCACTAACTCATTATCCATTCAACAGCCTCTCGATCCTATGTGTAAAAAAAGGTTTCTCCCACTCTCTCTCCCAAATCTCATATTTAATCTAATATCTATGCATCTTCATTCTCCAGACCCCACAATCACTCCTAGTTTCTAACCAGTGACCCCCTGCCTGAAAGTACGTTTGGCATCAGGTGATGCCCTCAGTGTTGAAAATCCCACAGGCGTTCACTGTCTAGGCTGTTGGTCTGGATGAGATAGTGGGGAAGGGCCTGTGAAGCTGTCCTCTCACTAGAGGCAGTCCCACCCAGGGTGATGAGGAAGCATCTCAGTCGCAGGGCAGTCTAAGAAGTAGGTGCCCTTGTTTGAGTGATATTACACCTCTGTTTCCTGTGCTCGCAGTGTACTGATGTTTTATGACCATGTAGAACTGTCATTCAGTCATGAGAACAAAACGTTGGAGGCTTACAAAGGCTCAAGGAAGGGAGCTGTTTACCTGCTGCCAAACCAAGTAAGTAACATTGCACTTTCCACTACTGAGAAATGCTGAGCACAGCTCGTGTTCATTCCTATATTAAATAAACATGCCGACTTTTTATTTTCAAATGTGTCACCAGCACGTCGCCTATCAGTGTACAAGTTGCCATAGAAAAGTGCCTTTTATCTGATGTACCAGGTTTCAGATCTCTAGATTAATGGCAAGAAAGGCTCCTCTAGTTTGATATTGTCCACTTACAACATGGATTAGATACAAAGTAAAGCTTCTCTCTACACTCAGTGTTTGGGATACTGTAGACAGAAGCTTTACTTTGTATCTAACCTGTACTGTACCTGCCCAGGGAGTTTTTGGCGGGACGGTGTAGAGGGAGCTTTATTCTATGTTTAACCCTGTACTGTACTTGCCTTGAACATTTGGTGGGACAGTGCAGATCGAAGCTTTACTCAGTATCTAACCTGTGTGGTACCTGACCTGAGAATGTTTAATACTGAGCATCATGAAAATGTGCTATGCTGAATGACTATTTTAATTCATCGATTGGAAACCTACATTAAACTTTTAAAAGAAAAGCTGGAATCCTACATTCAACTTTTAAAATGCTGGCAGCTAAGATGACCACCACAATTTGCACTGAAATACCTCACATTCCAAGGTATCGAAATGGAGACGCATGTCGAAATAGCTCTCATCCAGAACAATGGTTTGAACAGTTGCATGAACTACCTGCTATTGTTTTCATTGGCAAGACATTTAAAGCCACCTTGGAACATTAACCGTAGTGGAGATGAACCTCCTGGGGGTAATCATTGAAACAGTAAGGCCTGAGAGAGATTGAAATTCTTAGACTTGAATCTCATTAAAGTGCAACAGAGAATACACAGACAATCGTGACAGGCTTTCCATCTCTGAAAACTTGGAGTTTCTTTTGGACACATTAGCTCGCATAGCTTGTCTGATCAGTGCAGGACCCCAGTGGGGCCACCTCTACCAGCCAGGAACTTCAGGAATCAAATTTATCTGGAAGACAACTAAATTACCAGACCCCACATACTGTATATTATTTTTATTTGTTCTAGACTCTAATCGTGTGCGTATGTGCATGTGTGCGTGTGCTCATCTCTTTCATGTGTTGCGACTGCAGCAGGGGCCGTCCACTGTCTGTTCTAGTTACGCTTTTCCACCGGTCACAACATATATTTTAAATGTTTAGTTACTGATGCGGTCTTTATCCCACAATACAACACACCAACCAGGTTTCTTTTAATAAACAACAAAATTATCATTTTATTATAAAACAACACTTACCCAGTAACAAAGCAAAGCATTAACATACAGTTTGAAATATGAAATTTCCCTTTGTAAATATCCCTCCCATACACACTGACACACTCTGCTTAAAGAGAAAAAAAGGAAATTCTCGCTGCAGAGCTCTTTTGTAAAAGAACAGACCAAAAAAAGGATACTTTAGCCAAATACTTGGTAACTCTTGAAGAAAATGGATGAGATATGCTGTGTCATAAATGGCATACAGTCTGGGGTATGAGAACACATGGATGGGTCACTGGGATATTTTCTGGAGCAGTTCTTTTCAGGCAGGGTTGAGAATTAATGTGGCAGGCTTTTCTAGCTTCTCAGAAGAAATGCAGCATCAGGGGTTTTAGCTCCCACACACTGGATCTTTGCAGGGTTTCACAGAGATTGGAGAAAGGAGATGAGCTGGGTGTTTCTCTTTTGGCAGGTTGATCTTCAACTGAATTCAAACACAGTCCACGCCCTAACAGAACCAAAATAACATCTCAGAAGTGAAACCCACTCCTGACCCTCATCGTAACATGGCACTTCTCTGTTAACATCTCCCCCAAGTCACCAAGGTTTCTGTTTTTTTTTTTATCTTGAGGCATGTGATATCCAATAAAGGTTTGTTTTCAAACAAGATCTCTCTCTGACCCTTGTTTAAAGAAAAAATCCATGGTGTCTTTTCAGTTTTCCCAAATAAACCTGACCTGAAACGTTAACTCTGTTTCTCTCTCCACAGATGTTGCCAGACCTGCTGAGTATTTCCAGCATTTCTTGTTTTTATTTCCGATTTCCAGCATCTGCAGTATTTTGCTTTTATTGTAAAATATGAATCCTCAAAAAAAATGTTAAAAGTAGAAGTACTTCCATAACACTTGTTTAAACTCAAGAAAACGTGTCCGATTGGTTCTTTTATGATCATATCACATAAAGGGTTAAACACTCACTGAATTGGTAAGCACATTCACTTTTTCAAAGAAATAAACCCTGTTGCGGTCAAACAAGGAGAGGAGCTCGGGTCTGTGATCAAAACCCAAAGGCAAATGAGAAATTGGAAGTGAGAAAACAAATTGATTCCTAGCAAAAATTAAAAAACTTCAATACAGGTTTTCTTGTGCTTTTCAGTGCTAGAGTACTAAGATGTCCACAATCAAGGCCAGTACCTTCCCAGACCAGAATAAAGTAACTTGGGACAGGTTAAAAGTCAAATCTGTTGAAGAGTTAAGAAGGAATGTAGCAGGGCAGTTAGAGATTACTATCCGTCCAAAAGCTAGGAGACCCGAAATCCTAAATCTTGTGGCAAACCATTTTTCACTTGAAACTGAAGTCTCGGAAACAGGCTTCGATTCGGGAACAGACCGGGTAACGTTATCTAAGATAAAGCTATAAGAGACTAGAATTTGAATCCCTGAAGGAGAAAGAGGGGTGAGATTATCAGGAAAGAGAACTAGTAAGAGCTTTCCAGAAGGAGGAAAGGGAGTTAAGGCAGCTTAAACTAAATAGGGGAAGACCCAATGCAACCAGTGAAGGCACCGCTAGTGAGGGAATTACCCTTAGCTCATGGCTGAATGCTGAGCTCTTAAGGTTCTCCCAGTTGCTACCAAAGTTCAATGAGGGGATGTGGAAGCATTTTTGCGTCTCTTTTGAAAAGCTTGAAAAACAGTTGTCTGCTGGCCACTTCAGTTGGATCCTGCTACTGTGGAACAAGCATACAGAAAAAGTCCATGAGGTTTATTCACTGTTGCCTGATGAGAGTACATCAGACTGTGAGATGACCAAAAATGCTATCATGAGTGCTTACAAGCTGTACCGGAGGCGTACCACCAAATATTCCAAACCCTCCAAAAGTAGCCTGAACAAACTTACCTCAAATTAGAAAGAGTTAAGCAGCTCGCTTTTGACCAATGGATACAGGCACTAAAGATACAGCCCACACATGAAAACCTCAGCAAGGTGATCTTCCTCGAGGAGTTCAAAAACTTGCTTCCCCTTTGCATTGAAACTTGTGGAGGAACAAAAGATTCTAAGAGCCAGAGAGGTAGCAATCCTGGCTGAATTTACACTTGTCCGTAAGCCCTTCCATGGTGACCTCCAAAAACACGAGAAGGATAAAAGGTGGGAGGTTGATAGGAGCCTGAACAGCTAAGGGTGAGAAGGGAAAGCTGGACACACGGGGCTGTACTCAAGCCAAAAAGGATGGTGCTGAGAGCAGGAGTGATGCCCAGAAGCCTGTGTGTTTCCATTATAATGAGGCAGGTCATTTTAGAGCTGACTGCTGGAAGTTACGGGGAAAACTGGTAGGATTAAGCCAGGCTCACCAGACCAGTGTAGGAAAAGAGGCCCTGATGGAAAGCACAGCAGACCAAGCTGTGGCTTTAGCTGCAGCAGTAAGACCCAGTAAACCTCCTGCTGTGAGTGCGGGAAAACTTAACAAAGTCCCTGCAAGTTACCAGGATTCTGTATCCCAAGGAAAAGTGATTCCATAGTCCTTGAGTGAGGCAAGCAGGCCCATAGTCATATTTAGGGATACAGGGGCCACCCAATCCCTTCTGCTGTGAAAAGGCATGACCTTTCCCCCAGAGAGTGCTTTGAATGCTAGAGTGCTAGTAAACAGTATTGGAGAAAAGTATATGCCCATAACTAGAGTGCGACCTTGTTTCAGGACCAGTAACAGTGGGGATTGTCCCTAGTTTACCTATGAACGGTGTCTGCCTGCTCCAGGGTAATGATCTAGCAGGGGTGAAGATGGTAGCTTCCCCAGTGGTTTTAGAGAAACCAAAAGAGGTCAGGGAGACAGAGCGGTTACAGGAAAAAGTCGCCGGCATTTTCCCTGACTCTGTGGTGACCTAGTCCATAGCCAAACAAGCTCCGTCAGAGGAGGCAGAACTGGCACTGCAGACAGATGACCCTACTGTCTGGTTATCTGAAACCTTCTTTGGGAAGTTAGGGAACCCAAAGGGTGTGTTAAACTGGTCTTCCTTGGTTGAGGCTCAGCAAGCAGACCCAGTGTTAAAAAAAGTTAGCACAGTCTGTCCAAACTGGAGCTGAAGCAGAGGGAGTCCCAGAGTGCTACTATTTAATGAATGAGGTGCTGATGAGGAAGTGGAGACCTCTTCACAGACCTGCAGATGAAGAGTGGACAGTGGTTCACCAGATAGTGGTGCCGCTGAGGTACTATAAGGAAATACTAAGAATAGCCCATGAGTCTCCAATGGCTGGACATGTCGGTATACGAAAAACCCATACCCACATAAGACAGCATTTTGATTGGCCACAACTCCATAAAGATGTGGTGGAGTTCTGTAAAACTTGCCACATGTGCCAGGTTGTGGGGAAGCCCCAACCTGCAATAAAACCTACACATGTAATTCCCATCCTGGCTTTTGGGGAACTGTTCAGAGTGCTGGTGCATTGTGTGGGACCCCTGCTGAAAACAGAAGGGGGCTTCTCATCATTACGGATGTGGCTACACAATTCCCAGAGACCATTCCCCTAAGAACTATCTCTGCCAAGATAGTGGTGGAGGGACTAACCCAATTCTTTACATGATATGGGCTGCCTGCTGAGATCCAGTCGGATCAGGGCACGGATTTCATGTCTGGTATCTTTCAAAAAGTCATGGGTGATCTGAGCATAACCCAGCTAAAGTCCTCAACCTACCACCCACAGTCACAAGGGGCTTTGGAACGGTACCACCAGACCCTAAAGACAATGATCAGGGCATACTGCTATAAGTACCCCCATGACTGGGACAAAGGGCTGGGATTTCTCTTGTTTGCCTCCAGGGACTGACCCAATGAGTCCACTGGCTTTAGTCCCTTTGAATTAGTTTACAGACATGAAATGAGAGATCCTCTAAAACTAATCAAGGAGAGATTTTTGGGACAGAGGGGTGAGCCTTCCGTGTTAGACTACATCTCCTTGTTCCGGGTACAGCTCACTAGGGCCTGTGCAGTGGCTCAGGAGCACCTGAAAACCTCCCGGACAGCTATGAAAAGGAGGCAGATAAACATGCTGGCCAGAACATTTCGGCCTGGAGACCATGTGTAAGTACTACTCCCAATACAGCGCGAATCCCTGAAAGCCCAGTTCAGTGGCCCCTGTAGAGTAGTAAAAAGAATTGGCAGAGTGAGCTATTTAATTAACACCCCAGCCCATAGGAAAAAACAAAGACTGTGTTACATCAACATATTAAAACAGTATCACAGCCGGGAAGGGGACAACGAAGCCCAGGTCTGTCAGGCAGTTAGGACATAGGAGGACAAAAAGAACAGTGAGGATGAGTTAGAGGAGGTTCCCAAATCAAACCCCCTACTGTCTGGTTAGTCAAATTAGACTGTAATTTTGCTGCTCTGGGCAGCACTCACCCCTGACCTCCAACATGCCCCAGGTAGGTTATTTGAACTTTAGCAAACTCGCTTTTTGCAAGATTTACCACTAGATCAGCTGACTGTAACCTTTGGAAAAGGGCTTCTAAATTGGTCTAGATGGTCCCCCAAGTCTCACTGTACACTAACAAATCATCCAGATACACTACACAGTTGGGTTGGCCAGCCACTACCTGGTTCATCTGCCTTTGGAAGGTGGCTATGGCATTTCTTAATCTAAAGAGCATCACTTCGCACCGGAATAGACACTGTACTCCTATTTAAATGCGGAAAAAAGAGAAGCCCTAATAAGGCTGCTCACTGCATTTAAAGAAATCTACAGGGACACACCAGCGTGTACAACGCTAACCCTACATGATGTGGATGTAGGAGAGACCCCTCTAATGAGACAAAACCTCTATCACCTAGGTCCCAGGAAACAGACCCAGATTCAGGAGGAAATCCAGTATATGCTGGAAAACAAGCTGATCGAGCCCAGCTAGAGCAGCTGGAGTTCCCCGGTTGTGCTGGCATCCAAGCCCGTTGGCTCAACAAGACAACATTGCTTACAGGAAGGTTAATGCAGTGACCAGAGCTGGCTCCTACCCAATTCCCTGCCTGAAAGACTGTATTGGTGGAGTAGGAAATGCCACCTACGTAACTAAGATAGACTTGCTAAAAGGATACTGGTAGGCTCCCTTAACACCCCAAGCCAAAGAGAGCTCAGCTTTTGTCACCTCAGGCAGCCTATTCCAGTGTTGAGTGGTGCCCTTTGGATTCAGGAATGCCCCAGCCACCTTCCAAAGACTGATGAACCAGGTAGTGGCTGGCCTACCCAACTGTACTTGGATGATCTGTTAGTGTACAGTGAGACTTGGGGGGACCACCTAGACCAATTAGAAGCCCTCTTCTGAAGGTTACAGTCAGCTAACCTCGTGGTAAACCTTGCAAAAAGTGAGTTTGCTAAAGCTCAAGTAACCTACCTAGGGCATGTTGTAGGTCAAGGGCGAGTGCTGCCCAGAGCAGCAAAAGTACAGGTGTTGATGGATTTTCCCATCTCCATGTTCAAATGGGAAATAATGTGATTTTTGGGGATGTGTGGGTTTTACCACAAGTTTGTCCCAAACTTCAGCAGTATAACCGCCCCACTGACTGACTTATTACAGTAAAGAGCGAAGGTAGTGTGGTCAGAGAGGTGCCAAACAGTTTTCGAGAAGCTAAACGCCATTTTAACCAATGAACCAGTGCTTGCAGCTCTGAATTTTTATAAACCCTTTAAAGTGGCAATTGATGCTAGTGACCTAGAGGTAGGTGCCGTCCTGCTCCAAGATGATGTGTCAGGCATTGAGAGACCAGTTGGGTACTTCTCCAAAAAATTGAAGCTGCACCAAAAGAGCTATTCCACTGTGGAAAAGAAAACACTGGGAATGTTGCTAGCTCTCCAGTAGTTTGAGGTCTATGCCCAAAATGGATATAGTGACACGATAGTCTATACCAATCATAACCCCTTAACTTTTGTTGAGAAATTCAGAAATCAAAATGCAAGGCTATTTCGATGGAGCCTGCTTTTGCACCCTACCACTTAAAAATGATCAACATTGCAGGAAAAAACAATGTGATAGCTGATGCATTGTCCAGCGTCTAACACAACACAGAATCAGCCCGGATGGAAATTAAACCAGAGCATAGCTATGGCAGTGTGAGTTTGAGAAGTGTGTGTTTGAGAATGAATATGTGTGTACAGTTTTTTTTTAACCTATGCTCCTGTTGTTACGTTTCATTCCACTTGGTGTGGAGGTGTCATGAAAATGTGCTATGCTGAATGATGATTTTAATTCATCAGTTGAAAACCTACATTAAACTTTTAAAAGGAAGCTGGAATCCTACATTCAACTTTTAAAAAGCTGGCAGCTAAGATGGCCACCACAATTTGCATAGAAATACCTCACATTCCAAGGTATCAAAGTGGAGACGCATGTCGAAATAGCTCTCATCCAGAACAATGGTTTGAACAGTTGCATGAACTACCTGCTATTGTTTTCATTGGCAAGACATTCAAAGCCATCTTGGAACATTAACCTTAGTGGAGACGAACCTCCAGGGGGTATTAATTGAAACAATACAGCCTGAGAGAGATTGAAATTCTTAGACGTGAATTTCATTAAAATGCAACAGAAAATACACTCAGACAATCATGTGACAGTTTGTCCATCTCTGTGAAAACTTGGAGTTTCTTTCGGACACGTCAGACAAGCTTTGAGAGCGAATCAGTGCAGGACCCTAGTGGGACTGTGTGCTCTCTTTCTCTCTCTCTATCTGCCACGCACCCCCTCCCCCACCCCCCACTCCCCTAATCCCCCCCAGCTAATACTGCGAGTTTCAAACCCTTTCTGCAGACTGCAGAACATCCAAGTGTATCATTGCTACAGACAGAGACTCTGGGGAGAAAACCATCTGCATCACTCTGTTCAAGAAAACCCTGAACCAAGGGGACAACTTCTACCAGCCAGGAACTTCAGGACCATGAGTTTAGCTGGAAGACAACTGAATTACCAGACCCCACAGACTGCATATTCTTTTATTTGTTCTGGACTCTAATCCAACCAAAATATTCTGTAACCTATTTTTGTGTGTGCGACTCTCATGTGTGTGTGAAAGTTGGAGAGTAGTTTATTTTTACTTAGACCAGGTTTTGATTTTAAGTATAATATACTGACCTCTTTCTTGTTTAAACTCAAGAAAACGTGTCCGATTAGTTCTTTTTATGATCATAGCACATAAACGGTTAAACACTCACAACTGGCGAGCACATTCACTGTTTAAAGAAATAAACCCTGTTGCAGTCAAACAAGGAGAGGGATAAGGGGGGGAGCCTTTCCACCCCTCCTCACCTGATCATAACAGTGACATTGTGTAATTTATTCTCCAGCAATAATGTCTTTCACCCTGAGGATGTCAGGGTGAGCCACAGCTACCAACCATGTCTGCGGGTGGCAGATGGCTGGAAAAACCTCCAGTTCTGGAGGCCAGTGGCAAAATACGTAAGACCTCTACTGACGATAAAGCAGTTGCAGATTGCAGCGGCAGGGCATTTCAAAACCCCCAGAAACCTACTTTGCAGCACCCTGTGACATGACAAGCAAGGACCACCATTCAATAAGTCCTACCACAACAAAATATTTTGACAGAAGATTGGCTGATGGCTGTGAAGGCTGACGAAAGGTTGCAGCAGAACCTTGACCTCGATTGGACAGGCTTGCCCAATCAATGAAACCAGGCAATTCCCCGCCAAGACAGAATGGGGCCGGCTGTGCAACAGACCTCCCACTCTAAAAGACACCGCGCACAGACCCTTCGACAGATGGCAAATTTCCTCGACCCCTGTGATGATCTGCTAGTGGTGATGGACAGGATAAAGCTATCTGGGAGCTTCTAGTCACAGCCTGACGCAAAGGCGGCAGTTGCCAATTAACCGCTGCACTCTTAATTGAGACAGAAGGGTGTTTCGGTGTTTGTAGCTGTGTCTGAGCAGCCCCCTTCAGGATTAGCTCTGCTCACCCCACATGGGGAAGTGGCTAAAAAAGGTGCCCTAAAAATAGCCTGCCTCACTCCAAACCCTGCTGGAAAACCACATCCAGCAGGGTCACCCATCAGCAGTCGAAACTCACAAAAACAAACACCAAGCTCCAAGAATTTCAAGAACAAATCAACTGGAAACTACAGGAATGGATGGTCACCCCAATAAGCAACGTCCAAGATAACTGGCAGTCATTGAAATCCATCATTACTCAGACATGCCAAGAAATCCTCAGACACACCACTAAAAGACACCAAGACTGATTTGATGAAAGTGATACAGAAATATGCAAACACATCGATTATAAACTGACAGCATTCCAAACCTGACAACAGGATCCAAACTACACAGAATGAAGCTCCCCTACCAGACAGCCAAAGCTGAAGTTCAGTGAAGAACCCACGATTTGAAGAACAAATGGTGGATAGGGAAGGCTGAGGAAATTCAGCTCCTCGCTGACATGCATGATGCACGTGCCCTTTTCAAGGCAACCAAAGAGATCTATGGACCTTCAACACACGGACCAACACCAGTAAGATCCTAAGATGGCCAGATTCTCCTCAAAGACATGGACAGTATCAACAGAAAGAGCACTTTGTAAATCAATCAGAACTCTGGTGGCCATGCATCTGCTGAAGAACCTCCCACAACATACAATCAGAAGTGAGCAAGACGATGATCCAACATTCGACGAAATGATAACTGCTGTCAACCAGATGCAAAACAATGGAGCTTCTGGTCCTGACAATATTCCTGCAGAAGTAGTGAAATACAGTGTAGATACACTGATCTCTTGGATTTGTGAAGCTCTGGCAGAATGAAGAAATTGCAAGTGACCTTAGAGATGTCATGATGATTACAATCTTCAAGCATTGAAAGCAGTTCAGAAAAGGTTCACTAGGCTGATTCCTGGGATGAAGGGGTTGTCTTATGAGGGAATGTTGAGCAGGTTGGGCCTATACTCATTGGAGTTTAGAAGAATGAGAGGTTATCTTATTGAAACAAATAAGATTCTGAGGGGGCTTGACAGGGTAGACGCTAAGAGTATGTTTCCCCTCATGGGGGAATCTTGAACTAGGGTGCATAGTTTCAAAATAAGGGGTCTCCTTTTTAAGACTGCGATGAGGAGGAATTTCATCTCAGAGTCATTAATCTTTGGAATTCTCTTCCCCAGAGAGCAGTAGAGGCTGGGTCATTCAAAGCTGAGTTAGACATATTTTTAATCTACAAGGGAGTCAAGGGTTATGGGGGACAGGCAGGAAAGTGGAGTTAAAGCCATAATCAGATCAGCCATCATCTTATTGAATGACAGGAAGCTTGAGGGGCTGAATGGCCTACTCCTGCTTCTATTTCTAATATGACAATTGGAACGGTAGCAACTACAGGCTCATAGCATTGCTCTCAAGTAGGCAAAGTCTTAGCAAATAGTTACCTCTTAATTGCCTCTCGCCAATTGCAGAGGAGGTCCTTCCAGATTTTCAATGCGGCTTCCAACCCACTGGAGGAACAACCGACATGATCTTCACAGCATGGCAACTTCAGGAAAAGTGCAGAGAACAAAACATCCTTTTGTACATTGCTTTCTTTGATCTTACAAAAGCCTTTGACTCGGTGATTCAAACTGCCCTTCGGAAGGTGCTTTAGTGATATGGATACCCAGCTAAGTTCACAAACGTCATCTGTCTCCTACATGACAATATATAATTAATAGTACTGTACAATGCCTCCACCACAGACCCCTTCCCTGTCAAAACAGGGGTTTGTCATTGCACCAACACTATTCTCAATCTTCCTTGCAGCAACGCTGCAGCTTACAACTGACAGGCTCCCCAAGGTGTGGTCATAACTTATTGCACTGATAGTAAACTCTTCAACCTCAACCGGCTGAAAGCCAAGAATACAACCACTTCTGTAATAGAATTACAGTATGCTGACACGCATGAGTTAGTGCTCACTCTGAAGAAGAACTACAACATAGTTGATGTATTCACTGAAGCCTACATGAGCCTGAGACTTGCCTTGAACACTAGGAAGACCAAAGTCCTCATTAACCCACACCAAATGTATCAAATCCAACACCTTCAATTGGAGTCATGGTGAAGTGTTAGAAAATGTCCCTCACTTCCCACATCTTGGAACCTATCTATCCCAAAAAGATGACATTGAAGCAGAAGTACCCCACCAAATCCAATATACTAGCTCAGCCTCTGGTAAATTACATACTTGAGTTTTTGAGAATCGTGATATCAGACCCGACACTAAACTCAAACTCTGTCGGGCAGTGGTTCTTCCCACGCTTTTCTACAGTGCTGAAGCTTGGACAATGTATAGATGCATATCAAGGCCCTAAAACAACTACATCAATGCTGTCTTAGAAGGATCTTGTGAATCAAGTGGGAGGATAAAAGAACAAGACACAAACATGCCAAGTATAGAGGTCATAATTATCTCACATCAGCTGACATGGACGGGATATGTCATCAGAATGGCCAACTCGAGACTGCCCAAACAGGTGCACTCTCAGAGCTACACGAGGGAGCCTGTTCATATGGGGGCCAAAGGAAACATTTCAAAGACAATCTCAAAGCCTCCATGAAGGTCTGCTCTGGTAACATCAACACATGGGAAGCAGATGCCCAATCGCGACCAAAATGGCAATGCATCATCAGAAATGGTGCCAAGACCTTCTAATGAACAAGAGCATCCACTGAGAGAGATTGGCAAGAGATCCTGAAAGTGAGGGCAGTTGCTCAAACTAACAATACAGCACCACCTGTACTGTCCAACAACTGATGTCCTCACTGTGGGAGAGCCTGAAAGGTTAAGATAGGGCTCATAAGCTAACTGTGAACCCACAGCCAAAACCTGACATCTCACTTCCACCCAGCCATCCAGAAGGAAGAATCATCCTCAACATGAGGGAATGCTGATCATAATTGTTGGGGTGGGGCAAAGGGGGAAGGGGGGGGGAGTCATTCTGTACAGTTTCACACAGTGACAGACCTGTACCCACCAGCACAATGCCTCAGTGTTATACAGTGACAGGCCTGTACCCACCAGTACTGTACCTCAGTGTTATACAGTGACAGACCTGTACCCACCAGCACTGTGCCTCAGTGTTATACAGTGACAGGCCTGTACCCACCAGCACAGTGCCTCAGTGTTATACAGTGACAGGCCTGTACTCACCAGTACTGTACCCCAGTGTTATACAGTGACAGACCTGTACCCACCAGTACTGTACCCCAGTGTTATACAGTGACAGACCTGTATCTACCGGTACTTGACCCCAGTGTTATACAGTGACAGACGTGTATCTACCGGTACTGTACCTCAGTGTTATGCAATGATAGACCTGTGCCCACCAATACTGTACCCCAGTGTTATACAGTGACAGACCTGTATCTACTGGTACTTGACCCCAGTGTTATACAGTGACAGACCTGTACCTAATAGTACTTGACCCCAGTGTTATACAGTAACAGACTTGTATCTACTGGTACTTGACCCCAGTGTTATACAGTAACAGACCTGTACCTACCAATACTGTAGTTCAGGTTAGTTACCCTCAGCAGCAACACAGACTGTGTTACAGTAACAGTGCCCCCAACAGTGACAGACCTATACAGATATAACTGGATCCATTTGTTTCCCATGTCCTATGCCATGTTCCTCCCGTTTCTGTGCTTTGCAGGTAGTTTTTGAGTCAAAAAATAGAAGCGATGCACTGAAATCCTTCACAATGCCAATTTCCCTGATGAATCACTGTGAAATCAAAAAGCCAAAGCTCAGGGCAAGCTACATCAAAGGAACCATCGCTGCTGAGCCAAATGGTATGTGGGAGTAAAGAGAACTTTCCGTAGTCCTCCTGTGTGTATTACAACAAGTAGTGTGTTACGACCAGGTGAGGAGGGGGTCTCAGGCTCCCCTTTCACCTCTTCTCTGGTTTGACCGCAACAGGGCTTATCCTTTTAACACAGTGATTTAACTTACCACCTCTGTGAGCACTTGCTCCTATTTCTCTAATATAATTGCAAATGAACAAATCAGACAGATTTTCTTGAGTTTAAACAAGAAAGATGTAAGTTTATTAACCTTATCACTCTAAATCAGTTAAAATTACTGAAACATGCTATGCATCCACACCCCACATTCACACAAAAGCTACACACACACACACACACACACACACACAAATAGATTACAGAGCGGGAAAAAAGAGTTGGGAGGTTGGAGTAGAGAGATAGGAGGGAGAGAGACCGATAGAGAGAGGAGGGAGAAAGGTAGAGAGAGAGGGGGGAGAGAAAGAGGAGGGAAAGAGAGAGGGAGGAGGTAGAGAGAGAGAGAGGGGGAGAGAGAGAGGAGGAGGGGCGAGAGTGAGAGAGCGAGGGCGAGAGAAACGGGGGGGGAGGAGAGAGAGAGAGAGAAGGGGAGGAGAGAGAGAGGGGGAGAGAGAGGGGGGAGGAGGGGTAGAGGGGGGGAGAAAGAGAGAAAGTGAGGGGGAGAGAGACAGAGAGAGGAGAGAGAGAGAGGGGGGAGAGAGGGAAAGAATTTAGATACTGAGTCTCAGTGTCTGTAGTTGAAGACCTTGCTGGGCCAGGTGCACAATCCGGGTTTGCTTCTATAGTTCCGGGAGGCAGAAGAGGGGCTTTATTCTTGTCCCTTAGTTGCTGCTTGTAAGGATCTGTAGATTTGAGCTGCCGAGGCTTCTCCGGGACTTTACTGGAGAGAGGGGGGAGAGAGAGATGCTGTTCTCCTTCCGGGTCTCAGTTACTGTTTGACTTCTGAATTACCATCCCAAATCTCCAGAGTGGCCCAAGCAGTCAGCTGATGTGACCACCTCTTTGTGTTTGAATCAGCATCCTCCGGAATGATCTTTGAAATTCAAGGCTCTCCCCCAGCTGTTCAGACATACTTGGTGGGGGGGGGGGGGGGGTGGGGGGGTTGGCTCTTTCAAAGCCAATGGGTGTCGATGGCTTTTGACGACCCCCATTGATAAGACTATCCCAGGTGAATCAGAGTGCACCCCATTGTTCTGGCTTGGCTAAGAAATCACATCTGTTTCCAGCCTGATTCTTTGGGTTTTTTTCATATGCAAATTGTGTGTGGCCATCTTTGCTGCTAGCTGTTCTGTTTTTTAAAAGTTATTTGTAACTATGTCCAGTAAAAGAGTCAGGCAAAGTTCCACATGATTAAATTAATATTTCTATTTGGTATGTGGGGTTTCCGTCCGTCACAAGAGGCAGAAATGAGTGATGATCAATCGCTGATCACTCAATTGCTTTATTGGGCGAGGAACTTTGAGGTCCTTCTTTTCAACTTCCTGCCTTGGTCCTTAAACTCAACCCTTTTCCTCCCTATGTTGTTAGTTGAGACATGGTCCAGGACTTCTGGCTGTTCCCATTCCCCCCGCAGAATGTTCTGCACCTTCTCCATGACGTTCCTTATCCTGGCACCAGAGAGGCAACCAGGGACAGGCACCAACGTGTTGCACCACAGACATTTGACAGAATTTTTGACTCTGCCACGGACATGAGGGAAATTAATCTGTATATAAAGTGTATAGCCAACCTCATGCCATCAAAGTTTTTGCTTGCACAAGTAGTGAATGTCTACCCACACACTTGATGTAGCAATGTGGAGAATCCGAATAAATATCCATCTGTCAAGTGTGACCAATCTCTTTCTCTCCCCTCTCCCACTTCCTCTCTCTCCCCCTCTGTGTCAATCTCTGACCCCTGCCTATGTCCATGTGCACCCCCCCCCCACCTCTCACTCCCTCTTTCCTTCTCTCACCCGTCCCTCGCTCTTCCCCCGTCTCAGTCTCCCTCTCTCTCACGTTCCCCCGCATCACTCTCCACCCCCTCAGTCTCCCCCTCACTCTCCGCCCTCTCTCACTCTCCCCTGTCTCTCTCCCTCTCCCTCCCCCCTCTCTCTCCCTCA